>NW_016159091.1:12808-62770 GCF_001687245.7 Rhagoletis zephyria
TGCGGAGTTCTTTAATCCAGCTCTCTTTGACGTTTTTCGCAAAGACAGAGATTTTGCTAAAACTGGTGTTAGTAGGGGTGGTGGTGTACTGATAGCTGCGCGCAGATATCTTCGAGCTTCTTTTTATCCGCTGCTAGATGCCAAATCCCTGTTGGATCAGCTTTGTTTAAAATTACATGGCACCTGTGGTGTGCTGTACATTTGTGTGTCCTACATTCCGCCGGGCAGCTGTGATGTCATATACAAGGCACATGTTGACAATATACTGGCACTCCACGAGAAAATTGGAAACAGCCAACTTTGTGTTTTAGGTGACTTTAATTTATGTAATATTTCCTGGAGCTTTATTGATAACAATATTTTCCTCACCCCATCAAATGTTACTACTTTATCTGAATCATATTTAATTGATAATTTATTATGTATTGAATTGTTTCAAATCAATGGTTTTTTTAATGAGCTAAACCGAATTTTAGATTTAATATTTATTAGCTCTAATATAAATTTCAAGCTCTCTCATGCGGCCAGTTACATCTCCCCTCCAAATCAGCATCATAGCCCTATGGTTTTGGAGTTTGAATTTTACCAATATTTTGAATTACCGACTGCTAGTCAGACGGTTGCTTTTAACTACTCTTGTTGTAATTTTGCTGAATTGAATAATTTGTTTGATTTGGATTGGTCCCAGCTCTTTGGAAATGTGGATGTAACTGGTTGCTACGATATTTTTAAGTCTAAACTTTGTGATATTTGTGTGGGTCACATCCCAATTCTTAATTCGAAAACCGCTAAGCGTCCATGGTTTACTAAAGAACTCAAACGTATAAGGAATAAGAAGAATAAGTTCTACAAAAGACAAAAGCATTCCAACGATGTTAATTTGCGTGAGCGTTACGTGTTTTATAGAGCTGAATTTAACAGGCTCAATAAATCTTTGTATAGGAATTATATTCGCGGCGTAGAAAGCAATATTAAATCTAATCCCAAGTTCTTCTGGAGTTATATTAAATCAAAGAAAAATTGCTCTAATATACCTGCATCGGTCCAGCTTAACGGGGTGTCAGCCAACTCCATCTCCGAAGCTGTTAATCTTTTTGCTGATTTTTTTTCTTCCAACTTTATTTCAGGTAATTCTGATAATGATTTTATTCCTGAAGATCTTTTGTCAAATTTAGATACTCCCATTAACTTCGGGAAATTAAAGTTGACAGACGAGGATGTAGCTAATGGCATTAACCAGCTTAAACTATCCACTAACACTGATGTAGACGGCCTCTCGGTTATTTTATTTAAAAGTTGTCCTTCACTAATTGCGCCTTTGAGGCACATTTTTAACATGTCTCTATCTGCCGGAGTTTTCCTCGATGACTGGAAATTGACTTTTATTACGCCAATTCTTAAAAGTGGTAACAAAAATTGTATTGAGAATTATAGGCCGATTTCTAAGCTTACCACTGTCTCAAAACTGTTTGAGTCCATAGTAAAAGATAAAATTTACTTTGCTGTTAAACATTTATTATGTCCCAACCAACATGGGTTCGTGCCGGGCAGATCTACGTTAACCAATTTAGCTGCTTTTACAGAGGACTGTTTGGAAACCTTTCAAAAGGGATTCCAAATTGACGCTATATATACCGATTTCTCTAAGGCTTTTGACAGGGTGCCTCATCGAATATTGATAGCTAAACTTGAAGGCCTGGGCTTTCATTCAGAGTTTCTGAAGTGGATCACATCCTATCTGTATAACAGACGCTGTGTTGTTCGTTTTGATAATGTATCGTCTTATTCTTTTGTCTCCTCCTCTGGTGTTCCCCAGGGTAGTGTCTTAGGTCCGTTATTATTTGTTATCTTTATTAATGATATATCTTCCTGTTTCTCAAAGTGTAAGTTTCTTCTATATGCGGATGACCTGAAGATATACTATGAAATTAAAAATAGAGAAGACTCATTGATTCTCCAGGGTGAGCTTGATAATTTGTACTGTTGGTGTGCGCGTAATCGTTTGTCCCTCAATATTGGTAAATGTCATTATACCTCTTTTGCAAAAGTGATTAGTATTGTTCCAACCTCTTACTGTTTTTCGAATGTCCCGCTAAAATCAATTACTGATTTTAAAGACTTGGGTGTTTATTTTGACTCCAAGCTCACCTTCACCACCCACATAAACTTTATTGTTTCTAAATCATTCGCGATGTTGGCCTTTATTCGTCGCAACTGCTCGTCATTTTCCGATCCTTATACTCTCAAACTGTTGTATTCGTCTTTAGTTCGGTCGAGGTTAGAATACGCTGTATTTGTTTGGAGACCTTTTCATACAGTTCATGTGAACAGATTGGAGTCTGTTCAGAGGGCTTTTATACGCTTTGCTTTGCGTCCGTTGAAATTTGTAGACCCTATTCCGTCCTATCGTTCTCGTTGTTTGTTGATAAATCTCATGTCCTTAGAGTCCAGGCGTACTTTGTTATCGATGTGCTTTGTCTTTGACATAATTGTAGGCTCTATAGATTGCTCACACCTCCTTATGAAAATTCGTTTTAATGTTCCCTCACATATTCTTCGATTTAATGCTTATTCTTCATCTTTAGACTTCGATTTTTCTTACTCAAAGTTTACTTTTAAGAATTTACTCATAAGGCACTTGTCATAAGGGTTTCCCTTATTCTATGTATATATTTGTCATATAGTCTGTAAGCGTCCTGTTTGTTGATAATAATAATAATAATAAGTAAATAAATAAATAATAAATTATATGAGGGTATATATAAATGAATTTGTAAAAGGGGGCGTGGCGCATCCTATGAGCGTATCAGCTATAACTTCGGAACCATAAGTCCCACGAGCTTGAAATTTGGTATGTAGACATATCAATGGTAGGTGTTTATAGGTGGGTATTGTAATGGGCGATTCCTGGAGAAATATTATTTTTAAAATTCCAGCAATAGTTGTTAACTGAAGCTTAGAACTTAAGTTTCGTGCAAAACACAGCTTCGATAAATCTTTTTTTTCGCAGTGTACGGTGACAGTGTACACATGTCAATCTCAATCACTCAAATCGGTTGTTGATAATTGTTAAATTTTGCGAACATGGAACTCCACTTCCTTTTTCTTCGAACCCTCAACGAGGAAAGACCAATTTTTCTGGATTTACAATCAGAGAGCACATACCTTTTCGACTATTCATTTAATGATTAAATTTTAATCAGTAATTTTAACCAGACGTCTTTCAAGAGATGGTAAGCACGTTTTTTGTGCACATGTCTCAGCCCAACACTTCAGGAAAAAAGGACTTGTACCTGCCTATATTTTTCTGCAGTGAGGAGTACCATAATTTGGGCTCTGCATTGTCGCCCGCAATATTTTATCAATACGACTTCAACAGTGTTGTCCGATGTATAGCGAGTATGGTGTGGGGATGGCGTTGGTGCTTTTAACACAGAAAAACAACTGAACTGTGCATCATGCCGACCGCAGGCCTGTAACTTTCGGGCAGGTGTACATATGTACGCACATATAAGTCTGCTAGAAAATCACTGCAAGCAACGGGGAGCAAAACAAGAAAAAATATTAAAAAATAAAAATACTGTGGTGCAGAAAAGTTTCTATAGTGCAAACGGAAAGCCTTTAATATTCCTTAAACTAAACATTAGCGCGATGGAAAATGCTTAGATTTATTTAAAACCTACCGAAAAATTTCTAAAGGGTAGCGTAAATGAAGAGTGTGAAATGGACCAGAAAAGACTGCAAATTGACAAAAAAACTGCATATTCTAGTATGTTAAAGCCATGAAAACTAAAAAAAAACATTTAACATATAACACATAACATAATTTGCTTAATATGTAGTACGTATGGCTAAAATGAAGTACCTACCCCATTAGTGTTAATATAGAGAAAATGTGTAAAGTGCAGGAGCGCCCCAAGTACTCCCCTTTGTGGAATGTTTTTACTACGCCTACCATTTCTGCACAGCAACCTACATACATCAGCGTGAAGGCCTTCATCATGGAAATATGTAAGTGTCTGTTGAAATGTATATAATACTCTGTTAACATAACATTCTGTATTATTAAAAGAAGTAACAGCTATGCAAAACCTGTGCGATCAATAGCACCAACGCTTATCGTATAGACAGCGATGCACAACACTCACGCTCTCCTGTTACAAGTTTTGTACTAAAAACAAAAAAAGAAACAACACAAAATAAACGAAAACAAAAGAAACATTTAAATCGATAGTGCTGGGTGCTTTGTTCTAATTTTCGTTCGGCAGCTACGCGTGCTCCTGGCTGCTAACGCGTAACAGATCGGTCGTTTGCACAGTTTTTGTTTCTTTTTGTAACATCTGTTAATAGACTCTCTAGTACTTTTGGGCATACCCAACCAGCTGCGGCTGATTCAAACTTAATATTTATACTCGTAGTTACGATATAACGTTGTTACATCATACAATTAACCATTTATTAGCTGTAAGGTATTAGACCGACAACATTTATCAGTATTTTTTTCTAATTCCGTCACATTTTGTATTTTTTTCCAAGAAGTAAATAAATAATGTAAATATGGATTAATTTTTTAACTTTCGTAATGCGTGAGGATACGGATAGCTAATTGCTTTTGGGACTCTACCGAAATATTGTGCGAAGGAGAGTCATTGGCAGGGTGGGTAAAGGCATTTCTCGTCAAATACCAGCAGTCGAGAGAATCAAAGAAGTAAACCACTATCGGCAGCTCAATAGTTTTGGTTCTCCTGGGTATCTCATCAGACAATGTATATTAGTGTAGCTGGTACCTAGGATGTACTTATGTGCTAACCCCGTAATAAATATTTTTTTTTGTCTCGTAATAGGGAGTCTAAAATACTTATTTGTGTAAACAGTCTGATAGCTGAAGGATCAAGAACCCCCCAACCGTCTGTCAGCTAGCATTCAAAGGATCCCACTCGGCTCTTCAGGTATTTGTGAGGTTTTCTTGTGAAGTTTTCTATGAAAACAAGGATTGTACTTTTTGTTTATTACATCGCACAACGTGGGGCTGAATGATAAGAAGATTCCGGTTTCAGCCTACTAATCCTTTTGTTTTAAAGTAGTTTATTAAATATTTGAAATGATAACCAGATTTTGCAGGCAGAAGTACAATAAATTCTGGATCATATGTGGACTTCGACTACTTGAAGTTTTCGAGTAGCTTCGACCTCCAGTTTTTTTTTAAACTTCGTTGCATGTAATTTGTCGTACAAATTGTGTTTTAACTTCTTCTTAGAGAGTAGATTCGCTACGTTACCCGGTATTTTCTGGAATTTACACGATTGTGCTGTTTGCACAATTTTTTCCGATAATATTCAGTAAAGAAATAGCAAATACTAACAACATCGCTTTCTTTTTGAGGTATAGATATATAGCAACATCCTTTTCTTTAAACCGGTCGTGACTACCTCTGTTTCGCTATCCTATCCTACAAAACGTATTACAAAGTAGGGAAAGTTATAATTTTTGTTTACAAATTAAATATAGTTTACATCTTATTGGGAATTAACAATAAAAATTAGGCATTAAAAAAAATTTGCGCTCTCCAAGTCTTTCAAATATACTTGCATTTATTTTTTTCATAATGCCGTTAACCCATAGTAATGAAAATTTAACTGATGAATCTACGGATTGTAGCTGCTCTATTTGCTTGCATCAAATGCTTACCGAGCAAGATTGTGTAGTAACCCGATGCAATCACGTATTCCACAAGCAATGTATTGAGCAATGGCTTGCGGAAGAACAAAAATGTCCAGTCTGTCGACGGTCCTGCGTGCCTGATGAGCTAAAAACCTATACTTTAGAAATAAGACCTCAAGAAAATCCTAGTGAGGCAATTGCTCGTTCTACTTTTTCCAGAGGTCGCAATAAAGGTAACGGGGCTGTGCGAAAACGTTACAATTCTCGGAGGGGCCGTGGTCGTTTCGAAGAGCATGGTGCAGCAACTCCCACACCCGATTGGGTGGCACGCGGATTCTCTATGCTGGATGATAGGGAAACTTTGTTTCTTACAAATTTTAATGAACGACACAGTTTGAATATAAATTTGGATCCAACGAACAGGCAGAACCTAGACAAAGTATGAACGCAGCCGGGAGGGTTGATTCACTTTCAAAAAAACCTCGTCGTTGTAACGCAAACCGACGTAGCCCTTCAAGAAATAACCTCGATTATAATATAATATCGGATATGATTGAAAATAGTGTACAAAGATTACTAGCAGATTTACGCTTACAGCCTAACACGATTCCTTCCCAAGCGGGAGGAGTCAGTGCAGAAGAAGTAATGGCTTCTGCTAATACTCCAGATCCAATACAGCCAATTCCTTTGGGAAATCGTCAAGCCGTCAATGCGGCTCAACTTCCCCAAAATTTTGCAAATGTTAATCCACACAAAATTACGACAATAAGTAATAAATAACTGGAATCTAAAATTTGATGGCTCTGCCACAGGGTTAAATGTCGAAGAATTTTTGTATAGAGTACGTTATCTTACTCTTACCACTCTTGATAACGATTTCTCCGTTGTCTGTAAAAATTTACATACCATTCTTTACGGAAAAGCTAGAGATAGGCCTCAATTGGCCAGAGTTTTGTGCTGCTATTAGGTATCAATACAAGGACTACAAATCTAACTATGATATCCGCGAAGCGATTCGCAATCGGAAACAGCGACCAGATGAAACCTTCGAAATGTCTTATGACACAGTCGTTACCATCACTTATCGCTTATCTGAACCCATCCCAGAACAAGAATTGATTGAAATTCTCACCCGAAATCTATGTCCAGATATTCGGCATGAATTGCTTTACGTACCGATTCACACAATTCCACACTTGCGGAAGTTATGCCAAATGCGCTAGCAGAAGAAGCCTATAAACGCGCGCCGGCACAACGGCAATCAGGTGATGCAGGTCCTTCCCGACGAAATATTGATACAGTGCAAAACGCAGAGGCTTATCATGAAATCAGTGAATCTCCAATGGAAGTTTCGTTTTGTATTGATGCTATAAACAGCCAAGCCCTCAAATGCTGGAATTGTGACGAAACAGGGCATACTTGGCAGGATTGTTTGGGAGACAAAAGAATTTTTTGCTATGGGTGCGGAGAGAAAAACACCTACAAACCCAAATGTGTGAAATGTAATACTAGACGTCCGGAAAACGCGAGAAAGGTCCCGTTCCAAAATTCTTGAATGGGGCCCTAAATTTTGATCAGAAAAACTTCCAAATTTTAGTTGATAAGCCAAACAATGAACTTTCTAGTCTTAGGTGTTGTAAAGACGACCAAACTCGCAAGGAAGGCAATAGAATTTTGTATCCGATGCGGACATTTCACGAAAGAATGCGTGAATATCTAGTGATTAAAAATAGAATATTTAATGAGCATCCACCTTATAAGGCTGTTCCACATAAAATAAAACGATCAACGCGGCGCATGCGGTTATTTTGGCAAGCATTACGTCAAACAAGAAAACAATTAGTATCTTAAATTTTTACGAACAAAGCTGATATGTGCTATTATGCCAAAATCAAATTTTTACGCTGGACAGAATTAGGTTTGTTATATACAGGGGCAAATGTGAGCTGTATAGGCGGAAAGCTGGCTACAGAAATTTTTCTGAATTGACAAAATTTTTCAAAACGCAATCAAAAGTTAAAATTGCTTATGGGAAAAAGCAAGAAGTTTTAGGCTGGATAGAAGTAGATGTTGAATATAGAGACGAAGTTAAGCCTATACAATTTTTTATTATTCCCTCGATCGCCAGTAACTTAATTCTCGGCTTAGATTTCTGGAGAGCTTTCAATCTGGCGCCGAATGTAATTTCGGCCGTCGTGGCATCAGAGAAAGGTGATCTGTCAGGTACCACTGAGGGCGAACAGCAGTACCCCTTAAGTCCAAGACAAATGCAGCAACTGGAGGTGGTTAAAGTCCTCTTCCCTAATTTCGATATTCAAGGTTTAGGAAGAACGTCGTTAATTGCACATAAAATCGATGTAGGTGAGAGTTATGAGTGATCGAGCCATCTTCTAGTCTTTGGAGTTCCCCGATGAGGTTGGTTCTCAAACCAAATAAGGTCAGACTTTGTTTGGATGTACGTCGTTTAAATGACGTTACGATAAAATATGCCTACCCCCTTCATAGCATTGAGCATATTTTTTCCCGTTTACCTAAAGCAAATCTAATATCAAAAATTGATTTGAAAGATGGCTATTGGCAAATCCCATTAACAGAAGATTCCAAACCATTGAATGCATTTACAGTACCAGGGAGGCCATTGTACCAATTTAAGGTGATGCCGTTCGGGTTGTGTAATGCGCCTCAAACGATGTGTCGTCTTATGGATGCTATTATACCAGTCGATTTGCGGCACTGTGTTTTTGGGTGTCTGGATGATCTATGTGTAGTATCTGCTAACTTTGATATACATTTAACCATATTAGTCAGAATCGCGGAAGAGTTTAGGAAGGCAAACTTAACTTTAAATCTGAAAAAGAGCAAATTTTGTGTTACTCAGGTAAAATATCCAGGATATGTAATAGGGAATGGAGGCATCGCGACAGATCCGGAGAAGATACAGTCAATTTTGTCTTGGCCAACTCCAAAAAATATTAAGCAAGTAAGAGGATTTTTAGGACTTGCAGGGTGGTATAGGAGGTTTATCAGCAATTTCGCTGATGTTACTTTTCCAATTACAGAAATTTTATCGACTAAAAAGAAGTTTACTTGGACCAATGAGGCCCAAAAAGCGTTTGAGCATCTAAAACGTCTCTTAACGTCAGCCCCTGTTCTGATTAACCCTGATCTCACTAAGAAATTTTTTGTGCATTGCGATGCAAGTGATTACGGTATTGGAGCAGTGCTTGTGCAACTAACTGGCAACAACGACTAAAAAGAAGTTTACTTGGACCAATGAGGCCCAAAAAGCGTTTGAGTATCTAAAACGTCTCTTAACGTCAGCTCCTGTTCTGATTAACCCTGATTTCACTAAGAAATTTTTTGTGCATTGCGATGCAAGTGATTACGGTTTTGGAGCAGTGCTTGTGCAACTAACTGACAACAACGAAGAGAAAGCCTATCGCCTTCATGTCAATAAAATTAAATTCTGCCCTGCGAAATTATAGTGTGACTGAGCGTGAGTGCTTAGCAGCTATAGAAGCCATAAAAAAATTTCGTTGCTATTTAGAAATGCAACCGTTCGAAGTAATCACCGATCATGCTAGCTTGGTGTGGTTGATGCGTCAACCTGACTTGACGGGCCGTCTTGCTAGGTGGGTACTGAAGCTGCAGTCCTATAAGTTTGGTATTAGTCATCGCAAAGTCAAGGACAATATTGTACCGGATGCTCTATCGCGTATGTATTGCAATACAATTACGACAGAGACAGATGTCAGTCCAGAAATCGATCTCACTTCTAGTCATTTCCAAGATCCTGATTACAAGGCCTTAAAAACAAAAATTGCGTCAAATGCGCAAAAATATCCTGATGTTAAAATAGTCGATGATTTTGTCTATAGCACTATACTGGCGAAACGGAACAAGAGCAGAATGCTTGGAAACTGTGGATACCAGAAAAACTCCGCCCGCAGATTCTAGTTCGGACACACGATGCAGTAGTGTCGACCCATGGAGGAATGGCGAAAACGCTTGAGCTTTTGAGAATAAATTTTTACTGGCCGGGTATCGTAACGGACGTGCGTAATTACGTCCGAACTTGTGACGTGTGCAAGTCTACTAAAGCACCTAAAGTTACCTTAAAACCCCCTATGGGTAAACCAGCGGAATCCATTCGCCCATTTCAACGGATTTACATAGACCTATTAGGTAGGTATCCTCGTAGCAAAAAGGGGCACATTGGGCTGCTTATTGTAGTAGATCACTTCAGTAAATTTCATTGGCTCTGTCCACTCAGAAAGTTCAATTGCGGTCCGATCATATACTTCCTGGGCAACGATATTTTTTGTGTATATGGGGTACCAGAAACAGTAATTAGCGATAATGGGTCTCAATTCAAGTCCAATGACTTCAATGCCTTTCTAACCAAATACGGTATCCATTACGCTTATAGAGCGCTATACTCTCCCCAGCCAAACGCGTCAGAAAGAGTTAATCGCTCTTTACTAGCTGCAATTAGAGCTTACTTAAAGGAAGACCATAAGAAATGGGATGAGAATTTGAACTATATAAGTTGTGCGTTACGTAACTCATTACATCAATCTATTAAATGCTCTCCATACCACGCACTTTTGGGTTTGATATGATCACACATGCCTCTACTTTTGAACTGTTAAAGAATTTACAATTGCTTGATGAACCATCTTACAAATTATCTCGAGAGGATCAGCTCGGACTACTTAGAAAAGACATTCGGCTGAACACTTCCAAAGCTTATGAAGAAAACACTAAACACTATAACTTGCGCACTAGACCTGTATCGTTCAACGTTGGACAGGAGGTCTTAAGACGAAACTTTGCCCAGAGTAATGTTAGTAAACACTTCAATGCTAAACCGAGTCCGATTTTTATTAAAGCGAAGGTGAGAGAAAAGTCGGCAATCACTATTTTGTGTTGGAAGACCTAAATGGCAAATTNCGGTGCTTTTAACACAGAAAAACAACTCAACTGTGCATCAGGCCGACCGTAGGCCTGTACCTTTCGGGCAGGTGTACATATGTACGCACATATAAGTCTGCTAGAGAATCACTGCAAGCAACGGGGAGCAAAACAAGAAAAAAAATTTAAAAANGGAAAGCCTTTAATATTCCTTAAACTAAACGTTAACGCGATGGAAAATGCTTAGATTTATTTAAAACCTACCGAAATTTTCTAAAGGGTAGCGTAAATGAAGAGTGTGAAATGGACCAGAAAAGGCCGCAAATTGACAAAAAAGCTGCATATTCTAGTATGTTAAAGCTATGAAAACTTAAAAAAAAAAAAAACATATAACATATAACATAATTTGCTTAATATGTAGTACGTATGGCTAAAATGAAGTACCTACCCCATTAGTGTTAATATAGAGAAAATTTGTAAAGTGCTAACAATCAGCGGGAGCGTCCCAAGTACTCCCCTTTGTGGAATTTTTTTACTACGCCTACCATTTCTGCACAGCAACCTACATACATCAGCGTGAAGGCCTTCATCATGGAAATATGTAAGTGTCTGTTGAAATGTATATANTTAAGTACCTACCCCATTAGTGTTAATATAGAGAAAATTTGTAAAGTGCTAACAATCAGCGGGAGCGCCCCAAGTACTCCCCTTTGTGGAATTTTTTTACTACGCCTACCATTTCTGCACAGCAACCTACATACATCAGCGTGAAGGCCTTCATCATGGAAATATGTAAGTGCCTGTTGAAATGTATATAATAATCTGTTAACATAACATTCTGTATTATTAAAAGAAGTAACAGCTATGCAAAACCTGTGCGATCAATAGCACAAACGCTTATCGTATAGACAGCGATGCACAACACTCACGCTCTCCTGTTACGAGTTTTGTACTAAAAAAAAAAAAACAAAAAATAAACGAAAACAAAAGAAACATTTAAATCGATAGTGCTGGGCAAGGCGCATCCATACAAGGTGATGGTGATTGCATATAGGTAAAAGTCCCGTGTATTTTGTTATTGCTTTTTGGTACAGGAGGATGTCAAAACGAAAGGGAATATGAGATAATTTTCGTCATTTCGTTTTGTTTACATCCTAAAGTTGCGCCTCTTCGTCTTGGATGACATTCTCTTGTACTAGTGTAGAGACAAAAATATCCAACCAGCTGATCAATCAACACCACCTTGTATTGATGCGCCTTGGTGCTGGGTGCTTTGTTCCAATTTTCGTTCGGCAGCTACGCTTGCTTCTGGCTGCTAACGCGTAACAGATCGGTCGTTTGCATAGTTTTTGTTTCTTTTTGTAACATCTGGTAATAGACTCTCTTGTACTTTGGGCATACCCAACTAGCTGCGGCTGATTCGAAGTTAATATTTATACTCGTAGTTACGATATAACGTTGTTACATCATACCATTAAGCATTTATTAGCTGTAAGGTATTAGACCGACATTTATCAGTCTTTTTTTTTCTAATTCCATCACATTTTGTGGTTTTTCCCAATATGTAAATAAATAATGTAAATATGGATTAATTTTTTAACTTTCCTTATGAGTAATGCGTGAGGATATGGATAGCTAATTGCTTTTGGGACTCTACCGAAGTATTGTGCGAAGGAGAGTCATTGGCAGGGTGGGTGAAGGCATCCCTCGTCAAATATCAGCAGTCGAGAGAATCAATGAAGTAAACCACGATCGGCAGCTCAATAGTTTTGGTTCTCCTGGGTATCTCATCAGACAATGTATATTAGTATAGGTGGTACCTAGGATGTACTTATGTGCTAACCCCGTAATAAATATTTTTTTTTGTCTCGTAATAGGGAGTCTAAAATACTTATTTGTGTAAACAGTCTGATAGCTGAAGGGTCCAGAACCCCCCCCAACCGTCTGTCAGCTAGCATTCAAAGGCTTCCACTCGGCTCTTCAGGTATTTGTGAGGTTTTCTTGTGAAGCTTCTCATGAAAACAAGGATTGTACTTTTTGTTTATTACAGTATATATAAACGAGTTTGTGAAAGGGGCGGGGAATATCCCATATTCGTTGAAATTTTTATCAGCTATAACTTCGGAACCATAAGTCCCATGAACTTGAAATTTGGTATCGTGGCATATCAATAGTAGGTGCTTATAAAAAGGTCTATATAAATGAGTTTGTAAAAGCGATATGGCGCATCCCATAGGCTTGGATATTTTTATCATTTATAACTTCGGAGGCATAAGTCCCTCGAACTTGAAATTTAATATCCAGACATTTCAATGGTAGGTGCTTACAGTAAGGTGTATATGAATGAGTTTACAAAATGGGGCGTGGCACATCCCGTAGGCGTGGAATTTTTAATCGGCCATAAATTGGGAACCATAAGTCACATGAACTTGAAATTTGGTATTCAGACATAGGTATCTATGTAAGGTGTTCAGAGTAAAGTATATATAAATGAGTTTATAAAAGGGGGATATATATATGTATTCATATATTAGATAAATCGGGTATTTAAAACTGTGTGTGTTTTTTTTTTGAATGTATGTATGTGCCACGTTGCAGCCTAAACGGACAGACAGAATCGAACAAAATTTTGACAGAGTATTGCCATGACTCCTGGACCTATAATAGGGTGAAAAAAATTGAGATCCTACGAGGGGGCGTGGCACTCCCCATAGGCGTGAAATTATTAATCAGCCATAACTTCGAAACCATAAGTTACACGAACTTGAAATTTCGTATGCAGACATATCAATGGTAGCTGCTTATAGGAAGGTATATATGAGTTTGTAAAAGGGGGCGTGGCACATCCCATAGTCGTTGAATTTTTTATCAGCTATAACTTCGGAACCATAAGTCACACGAACTTGAAATTTGGTATGCAGACATTTTAATGGTAAGTGCTTATAGGAGGGTATATATAAACGAGTTTGTAAAAGGGGGCGTAGCACATCCCATAGGCGTGGAATTTTTCAATCAGCTATATCTTCCGAACCGTAAGTCCCACGAATTTCAAATTTGTTATGCAGACATGTCAATGGTAGGTTCTTATAGTAGGGTGTATACAAACGAATTTGTAAAAGGCGGCGTGGCACATCCCATAGGCGTGGAATATTTTGTCAGCTTAAACTTCGGAACCATAAGTCCCATGAACTTGAAATTAGGTAAGCAGACATATCAATGGTAGGTGCTTATAGGAGGGTATATATAAACGAGTTTACAAACAAGGGCGTGGCACATCCCATAGGCGTGGATTTTTTTTTCAATTATTAGGGTGTATATAAACGAATTTGTAAACGGCGGCGTGGCACATCCGATAGGCGTGGAATATTTTGTCAGCTATAACTTGGGAACCATAAGTCACACGAACTTGAAATTCGGTATGCAGACCTATCAATGGTAGGTGCTTATACGAGTGTATATATAAAGTGGTTTGTAAAAAGGGGCGTGGCACATCCCATAGGCATGGAATTTTTTGTCAGCTATAACTTCGGAACTACAAGTCCCACGATCTTAAACTTTGGAGTGAAGACATATCAAAGGTAGGTGCTTATACGAAGGTATATATAAATGAGTTTGTAAAAGGGGGCGTGGCACATCCTATGAGCGTATCAGCTATAACTTCGGAACCATAAGTCCTACGAGCTTAAAATTTAGTATGCAGACTTATCAATGGTAGGGGTTTATAGGTGGGTATATATAAATGAGTTTTTGAAAGGGGCGTGGAATATCCCATATTCGTTGAAAATTTTATCAGCTATAACTTCGGAACCATAAGTCCCATGAAGTTGAAATTTGTATCATGGTATATCAATAGTAGGTGCTTATAAAAAAGTCTACATAAATAAGTTTGTAAAAAGAATATGGCGCATCCCATAGGCGTGGATATTTTTATCATTTATAACTTCGGAGACATAAGTCCCTCGAACTTGAAATTTAATATCCAGATATTTCAATTGTAGGTGCTTATAGTAAGGTGTATATGAATGAGTTTATTAAAGGGGGCGTGGCACATCCCGTAGGCGTGGAATTTTTAATCGGCCATAAATTGGGAACCATAAGTCACATGAACTTGAAATTTGGTATCATGGCATATCAATAGTAGGTGCTTATAAAAAGGTCTATATAAATGAGTTTGTAAAAGGGATATGGCGCATCCCATAGGTGTGGATATTTTTATCATTTATAACTTCGGAGACATAAGTCCCTCGAACTTGAAATTTAATATCCAGACATTTCAATGGTAGGTGCTTGCTGTTATACGAAAATGGTTCATTCATAATGAATAAAATTGCTTCCGAATTAATCATTCTACCAGAAAAGTGCAGCTATGCTAAAACAGCTAAGCGAGTAGGCAGCTAAACGGAATGTACTGTAGTAGACTAATTCTAATTTAGAAATTTGATCGTTACCTTAATCCACCTAATATTAATAATGGAGCCCGATTTAAAGTACAAGTGATGATCAATATATAATTTAGTTAAAGCACGATAAAGCTAAAAGTATGGCTCATAAGGATGCCTTAATGTAAACAAAGAAAATAGTTTGCCTCCTTTAAATTATGCTGAACTGAATATTTGTATTACTGTTTTATATTTTTATTTGTTTACCCCGAACGACGTTGGGTGCTCTGCTAGTTCTAAATAAAGAATGTTTTTTTGTTAAGCTTCTCACAAAAGTATATGTCGAGCGGGTGACAATTGAATTCCAGCGATGTCTTGATTTGCAACCTAACGATTCTTTCATTTCTATTACAATTTCATTTATTTCTATTACAATTTATTCAAAATACACTAACACACTGAACCGAAAACACCAATACAATAACCAAAAACACACCTACAGCCTGCCAAACACACACCTACAGCCTGCCAGAAAAAAACGGTAAGAAGAAGAGTTACTTTACTTATGGAACTGTTCGATGGTACATGTATGTTTTTTCAAAAGTAAAAAAAAAGAAATTTTTTAATATTTATCGAGTGCGCCGTCAGTATAATTGTGACTAACTAATAGTTTTGTAATTAAAGTAATATTCTGCACCTGTGAACTGAATTTTAGATTTTATAAAATGCTTTCAGTATGCTAAGATTTTGTGCAACTTCAACGCGTGACTGACGGGCTCTGTTGCATGATTTTAGTGACTGACTAATGTCGTACTACTTTCTAATCAAAATCCTGCTCGCAGTTAGTTTTTCAGATTTTATAAAGTAGTTGCAAGATTTAAGGTTTCTATACAAACGCTAACCAATTAGACTGACTGACGCCAGGCTATTTCTCTACACCACAAATGTGGCATAATATCGGAAATTTAGCTCTTATAAAATGCTTGCAATGCATTGTCGCTCGCCTCCCCGACTAAAACGGATTAGAAGTTTAGGAGCTGATTCATCGACAATTTTGCATAATTAAAAAAATAATAATAATAAAAAGAGTTACTTTCGGTAAAAATATCAACATGAAAGATCGTCTTTACTTTTGGATTCTTGCACGTCAAAGCATGATTCTTCATTAATACAATAAGGCCCTGTTCATCTAAATTGAATAATATACGTAGAAGTTATGAGCACTTAAGTAGAGATAAATAAAAAAGATTCTATGCAAATTTATGATTTGCATAATATGCATATTTGCATATATATCAGAAATGGTAATACTTAGGAAGAAAAATGCTATAACAGATAACTGTACAGTTCCGTCTCACCTATTTTTATGGTAAACCTTACCGTTTTTCTGGTAAATTAAAAAAATTAATTTAAGTGACTTTTGACTTTAAATAATTTTTTTCGCAGACGTGGGATCGATGGGGACTTTTGACATTTCATTCATAATAGTGGTCGCAACATTCGTACCAATTTTCAGCTTTATGCGTATTATTGTAAGCTTACCCCTTTTTTTGAGTTAACTTGACGGGCTATTGATTTGTAGCGTCACCTGGCGGTTCTTTAAATAAGAAATAGATAACAAAAATAAATTCTTCGAATCAAAAACCCCCAAATATAAATTTGTATTAAAATAAAGTAGTATTCGTAAATATTATTCTGCATATTAACCTAGCATCAATTAAAGACTACAATCTGATGGGAATGATGTCGAAAAAAATCGATCCATCAACCCAAAAAATTTGAAACAAATCAAACACATGAAGTGTGAACCCCGTCCATTTTGGTATGTCTTTAAGCCGCCGCTTAAACTTAATTCAGCGGCCGTGCGCGCATCTTTTGGCCGAAGCAGTGTCGAGGCGCCTCCGAAAATGATTCCCGAGCGCACACCTACCATCATCGTGGCAAGTTAGTTGAAATTCAGTTCAGCTATTAACGCCGGTCTACGCGCACGCGCCCCTTCAAATTAGTATTTGTGATTAATACGAATATTAAACCTTGTTTATATGTATACACTAGACTGCATCACCCAAAGAAGTTGCGATTTTTCCGCCGGGATTACAAAATCTATTACATTTTAAGACCAAAGTATTTCGGAAAAATATTAAGATTTAAGCGAGCTGGCCCGATTTGAAAATACCTCCAAAAATGGAGTTTCTTAAGAATAAAAATAGTTTCTTTAAGAACTTTTTGAAAAAAGTCCCCAGTTTAAATTTAGGAATATATACGAATAGAAATGCTCAAATTACAAGCTCAAAAACCGTAGTTCTTGCGGTGTTTTCAAAATATTTTAACACCCTTGAGTCACAAGTATATACAAGTATATATTTTATCAATCATAGCACATCATACCAATAATTTCATGTATTAAAAGAATTGAAAATGAAACAGAATAAAAAAAATTTAAATCAGAAAAATAAACAAAATTTAGTGAAACAATGTTTAATTTCCAACAAAACCTACAAGTGTATGTATGTGACTGAATCGCCTAAAAATATATTTACATAAAAGCAGATTATAGTAGAAAACATCTCCCTTATCTGTAGATTAGAAAAAAATATTAGCCATACAAATTATTCCAAACGAAAACTTAAAATTGATAAAAACCCATAACTAAATTTTACTAATTTATATTAGAGGTTTTGAAGTTTATCCCACTGTAAGTATGAAACCAGTAGCCATGTGTTTCCATGTTTCAAAAAAGGAAGTAATTCCATTGCCACTTTTTCTTCGCCATATTAACAACCTGACAATTAAGCAGATTGTGACATTTCACACTACCATACGCAATATCTCAACTCCTTCACATTTTATTATTAATTTTACTTAAAAACATTTTCTTCTTACAATCAAAATTTCTTTTTCTCTTGAAAGAGAGATGCTCAATAAGTTGATAATTATAGTTCTCATTTGCACACTATCAATAAATTATTAATTTTTGTTTCACACCAACTCCAATATTGAACAGTAAAATATATTTAAATTTTACCCAAATAAACAACAATATAGATTAATGGTCAAAGACATATGGGGGATTCACAAGACGTGTTAAGCGTCGTAATGTGTTAAAGTCTTCAAATTTTTAAACGTAAAAAAATGGCTGATATTTTTTAGGCGTTTTGTAACTTAAAAAAAAATTCATTAGAATCCACTCGAACAAGTAATTATATAATTTTCAGCATGCATTAGCAGAGTGTACTTTTTTTCTTGGTTTGTTTGGTTGGGATAAAGACACTAACGATTTTTAAAATTTGTTCTACCATTTTTCAAATTATTGTTGCTTTGCCACAATAAGTTTTTCATTAAAAATGGCCTCAAGCTCAATAAAAATTATTGAATATAATTGTTATAAGGCCATAAAATAACAAAACACGAATAACTTAAGGACGAGGACACCTAAAAGTTAAACATTCTAAAAATAGAATTATTAACAAAAACCAACAACCACATGCTTGATTGTGTTGGCTTAACAAAGTGAAAAAGTGGGGAAAAGGCAACGATAATTAACAAGGCGAACTTAGCACAGTGCATAGGCAACTGGCTGAGTCAGTGGGATCGTCGGTTCGAAGCCTACTGAAAGAAGTCTGGTGAGGAAATGTGCTGATTTCCGAAATAGCTATCACTTCTACCATTTTTTCAAATTATTGTTGCTTTTCCACTATAAATTTTCATAAAAAACGGCTCAATAAAAATTGTTGAATATAATTGTTATAAGGCCAAAAAATAACAAAAAAACAAATAACTTAAGGACGAGCACACCTAAAAGTTAAACATTCTAAAAATAGAATTATTAGCACAAACCAACAATACCAACAACCACATGATCAAGTGAATTGCAGCGGAATAGCTGCGCTTGATTGTGTTGGCATAACAAAAATGAAAATTGTGGAAAAAAGCAAACGATAACTTATAAGGCGTACTTAGCACGGTGCATAGGCAACTGGCTGAGTCAGTGGGATCGTCGGTTCGAATCCTACTGAAAGAAGTCTGATGAGGAAATGTGGTGATTTCCGAAATAGCTATCACTTCTACCATTTTTTCAAATTATTGTTGTTTTTCCAAAATAAAATTTCCTTTAAAAAACGGCCTCGAGCTCAATAAAAATTGTTGAATATAATTGTTATAAGGCCAAAAAATAACAAAAACAAATAACTTAAGGACGAGCACACCTAAAAGTTAAACATTCTAAAAATAGAATTATTAGCAAAAACCAACAATACCAACAACCACATGATCAAGTGAATTGCAGCGGAATAGCTGCGCTTGATTGTGTTGGCATAACAAAAAAATGAAAATTGTGGAAAAAAGCAAACGATAACTTATAAGGCGTACTTAGCACGGTGCATAGGCAACTGGCTGAGTCAGTGGGATCGTCGGTTCGAAGCCTACTGAAAGAAGTCTGATGAGGAAATGTGGTGATTTCCAAACAGCTATCACTTCTACGATTTTTTCAAATTATTGTTGCTTTTCCACAATAAGTTTTTCATTAAAAACGGCCTCAAGCTCAACACAAATCGTTGAATATAACTGTTATAAGGCTATAAAATAACAAACAACAAATAAAATATGTTCACTCAAATTTTATTAAACTATTTAAATATAAAGTTTTTGCGAAGTGGTTATCGAATTTAATGTAAACTATAAACATTTTTAAGATAATATAAGAATTATTTTCTAAACGAAAATATAAATTAAACTCTTCTATAAATAATCCCGAATGTATGTATAATATATAATCTCCTCTACTAAAAAACTTAAACTGGGTAACGCCGCTTCGAATTTTTCGCAATCGAGTAATTGTTACAACTCTGCTTTTCAATCAAAAAGTTGTTTATTGAAACTACCCTTTTTTATGTGTATACATCTTTGGTTTCGGTAGGGGTAAAATTTGGGAAGCTGTAACGCATAGCCTAGCAGAAAATTTCGAAGGCCTTACCATGTGTATTGCAACAGAAAATTTTCAATTTCATTAGAGGCACCCTGTTCCTACTTGATATTGCACATGGTTACATACATTTAGGCATATGCATAGTAAGAATAAATGCGGATTTAAGATTACTTCCGTTTATGCAAACTCCGCGCATGCATAGGGCATTGTACATATATGTATACATACTTAAGTTTGTGTGTGCATACATATGTATGTATGGACCATTTGTTGCAAGTGGTTGTGGTATTCATAGCATGGTGTTAGGCATAGGTTTAGTCCTATTGATAAAAAAGTAGGGCGAAAATTTAAAAAAATAGTGATGTCATTTTAACTGCGACCGTTGATAACTGATGAATATACATGAATATATGTATATATACTACATATGTATGAATGATATAATAGCTCTGACCTAATACTTTTCGTGTAAAATCCTGTATTAATGTCAAACAGCAAAATCTCTCTCTGAAGTGAGAGTAAAAAGTGAGTAACAGCAAAAAGTACCGGAACAAAAAAAGCATCGGGTAAAATCTTGCAACTTCATTCTCTACACAACTCTCCAAATATCGCACTCAGTTACATGATTTTGGAGTACGGGATCATTTTTCCTGTAACTTCCTACAAGTTCGTGTAAAAACCTGTAAGTTCATTGAGTACTGGAGCAGAGCTAATACAAGATTTCACAAAGAGAAGACGAGAGTAAGAGGAAATTTAGCTTCCCATTTTGCAAACAAAAGATGGTATGATATATATATTCATGACTTTAACGTAAACCTAGCGACAAATGAAGCAGGACCACAGATTATATTCCTAAAAGAAAAACTAAATTTAGGAATATATACAAATAGAAATGCTCAAACTATAAGCTGAAAAACAGTAATTGATGCGGCGTTTTCAAAATATTTTAACGCCCTTGAGTCACAAGTATATACAAGTATCATATTTTGTCAGTCATACCGATAATGTCATGTATTAAAAGAATTAAATATGAAAATGAATAAAAAAGATTAAAATCAGCAAAATGAATAAAATTGAGAGAAATTAATATTTAATTTCGAACCTAACCTATATTAGCCATACAAAATTAAAATTATAAAATAATCTCAAATTAAACCGATAACCTTTTGGTGTCAAACCTAGTTTTATCGATTATATAGATGTCAAATGTAAAAGTAAACAAAAATTGACGCTAGCAAGGAAAAGAGGTTATTAAAGGTATTTTTAATAAAATATTAGGTTAAAATATATTTAAATAGCATAATATGTGTAGCAAAAAAAGGCGTGAGTACTAGGTACTCATGAAATTTTTTGTGTAAACATATGCGTACGGCAAAGCATTAAAGTACATTTACATATAAATATAATCTCAATCAAAGCTCNAACCTAACCTATATTAGCCATACAAAATTAAAATTATAAAATAATCTCAAATTAAACCGATAACTTTTTGGTGTCCAACCTAGTTTTATCGATTATATAGATGTCAAATGTAAAAGTAAACAAAAATTGACGCTAGCAAGGAAAAGAGGTTATTAAAGGTATTTTTAATAAAATATTAGGTTAAAATATATTTAAATAGCATAATATGTGTAGCAAAAAAAGGCGTGAGTACTAGGTACTCATGAAATTTTTTGTGTAAACATATGCGTACGGCAAAGCATTAAAGTACATTTACATATAAATATAATCTCAATCAAAGCTCGTTAGCTATTAAATTGGTTGTGCTTGTTATTCTCACAAATCGAGGCAAAGTTAAGCTTCGTCTCTATGCCACCCTGGTCACTTTTTTCTGCTACACATATTATGCTATTTAAATATATTTTAACTTAATATTTTATTTAAAAAAACCTTTACAAACCTCTTTTCCTTGCTAGCGTCGATTTTTGTTTACTTTTACATTTGACATTCCTCCTCTTCTTTGCAGGTATAATCGATAAAACTAGGTTTGACACCAAAAGGTTATCGGTTTAATTTGAGATTATTTTATAATTTTAATTTTGTATGGCTAATATAGGTTAGGTTCGAAATTAAATATTAATTTCTCTCAATTTTATTCATTTTGCTGATTTTAATCTTTTTTATTCATTTTCATATTTAATTCTTTTAATACATGACATTATCGGTATGACTGACAAAATATGATACTTGTATATACTTGTGACTCAAGGGCGTTAAAATATTTTGAAAACGCCGCATCAATTACTGTTTTTCAGCTTATAGTTTGAGCATTTCTATTTGTATATATTCCTAAATTTAGTTTTTCTTTTAGGAATATAATCTGTGGTTCTGCTTCATTTGTCGCTAGGTTTNTATATTTTGAAAACACCGCATCAATTACTGTGATTATTTTATAATTATAATTTTGTACGGCTAATCTCTCTTTCTTAGGGAGTTAAGCTCGAAAATGAGGATAATCTTTTTATATGTAAACCTATTATTAGGCGATTCAGCTAAATGCATACACATGTAGGTCAGGTTAGAAATTAAACATTAATTTCACTTAATTTTATTCATTTTGCTGATTGATTTATTTTTATTCATTTTCATTTTTAATTCTTTTGATACATGAAGTTATCGGTATGATTGATAAAATATGATACTTGTATACTTGNGGATTGCTTTTTTTTATTCATTTTCATTTTTAATTCTTTTAATACATGAAGTTATCGGTATGATTGATAAAATATGATACTTGTATATACTTGTGACTCAAGGACGTTAAAATATCTCGAAAACAACGCATAAATTACTGGTTTTGAACTTGTAGTTTGAGCTTTTCTATTTTTTATATATTCTTAAATTTAGTTTTTCTTTTAGAAATATGATCTGCCGTTCTGCTTCATCTGTCGCTAGGTTTACGTTAAAGTAATGAATACATATAACATACCATTTTTCGTTTACAAAAGCGGAAGCTAAATTCACTTGTTCGGCATTTCGTCTTACTGTCGTCTTCTCTTTGTGCAATCTCGTATTAGCTCTGATCCAGTATTCAATGAACTTACAGGTTTTTACACGAACTTGCAGGAAGTTACAGGAAAAATGATCCCGTACTCCAAAACCATGTAAATGAGATCGATTTTTGGAGAGTTGTGAAGAGAATGAATTTGCAAGATTTTACTCGATGCTTTTTTGTTCCCGTACTTTTTACTGTTACTCACTGTATACTCTCACTTCAGAGAGTGATTTTTCTTTTTGAAACTTTTACAGGATTTTACACGAAAAGTATTAGATCAGAGCGCTATTATATCATCCATACATATGTATATATACATATATTCATGTACATATGTTCATCAGTTATCAAAGGTCCCAGTTAAAATGATTTCTGTATTTGTATGTCTAAAACCGTGCTACAAATATCAAAACCACTTGCAGCAAATGAATGTACAAACAAACTTAAGTATGTATCCATATAGGAACAAAGCCGAATGCATGCGCGGAGTTTGCATAACCGGAAGTAATAATCGTTTGTACCGCATTTCCTCTTATTCTGCAAATGCTTAAATATATGCAACCATTTGCAATTGCAAGTAAACACAGGGTGCCTCTAATGAAATTAAAAAATTGTTGATGCAATACACATGCAAGCCCTTCGAAATTCTCTGCTGGGCTATGCGTTACAGCTTCGCAAATTTTACTCCTACCGAAACCATAGATGTATACACATCAAAAAGTGATCATGGTGGCACAGAGAAGAAGCTTAGCTTTTCCTCAAATTATGAGAAAAACAAGCACACCCAATTTGACAGCTAACGAGATTTGATTGGGATTATATTCATATGTAAACGCACTTTTATTCTTTGCCATACGCATATGTTTACACATCAAATTTCATGAGTACCTAGTACTCACGCCTTTTTTTGTATCATGTGTGTTTCTTCACTACCAGGGTTTCTTTGAACTAATTACATTCAATGATTAGTACTGAATTAATGAAAGCACATAAAAGATTGCAGCCTTTCAAATACTCATTCAGTGTTAAACATTTTTTGGTTCGGCATTTGGTTTTTCAATCTTGCCATGAATTCGTCGATGTGTGAATTCATAACAGCTGTAAGTGAATGGAAAATTTAAAAATTATAAACCTCAATCTTAAGCGAGGAAAAGGGTTGCCAGACGTACTGCTTTTGGGAGTAAACGTACTCCTTTTTATTGCAATGTACTCCCTTGTACTCAAAAAAAAAAATATCTGTAAATGTACTCCTTTCTTAGCTTTGTACTTCTTATGTACTCCTTTTTGCAGCTTTAACATTTTATCATACACAGGGTGTAAAATAATAACTGTCGCACAGGTTTTTTTGAAAAATAAAATGGTCCTTTATAGGTTTTTCGAAAAAATTAGTTTACTGTTTTTTTCCACAGATTTTACTTAAATTTTATTAACTATTTTTAAATTTTAAACTTCATTTGAGTTTACCAGCGGTAAACACCTTGAGAGGAAAGCCCAAGTAAAAATTACTTAAAGTTTATTAATAAGTTTTTAAATTTTAACTTTCATTTGGGTTTACCAGCGGTCTTCGTCGGTTGCTTTATTACATATCTCCTGTAACCATAGGCTAATTTCCCCCATTTGAGTCATTTATACTCCCCCATTTGTCCAATATAAGGCCTCATACTCAGCAATCGAATAGACTCGGAACTGGTGACTAGGAGTCCATTCATTCGTCCAACCTTAAACAGTTTTCTTTTCTTTTTTTTATGCAAAGTCTAAGAAAAAATACATCTGAAAAAGATAAGTACTTATCTCCCAAAGCTGGAAAATGCAAATAAGGATTAAAATTTTAAAACTAATTAATAAAGTTAAAGTAAAATATTTACAAAGTTAACAATAAAATACATTTTTTCGCAAAATATATAAATTACCCTTTTATTTTTGAAAAACCTGTGCGACAGTGATTATTTTACGCCCTGTACTTTGCCCTTCTTATTGTGGCGAACACTAAATAGTAAGCGAAGTTAAGTACGATAGTGAAAAGTGTAAGCCTGGTCGTAGCCAGGTAGATGCAGGGCGCTCGGGTATAAAAATCAGAAAAATTTTAAAGTAATTATAGGGCTTAAATTAAAAAAATGGCCATACATTCAGGAAGAGTCTGGAATTATTTTGGAGAATTTAGTTGTTTATTTTTTACATTTATTGTTGCTTAGAAAAATATATCTAAGATATCTTTGTTTGTTTGTACCTGATCAATGGTAATTGATAACAATTAATTGCACAAAAAATAAAAACAAATTGTACTCCGTTTTTATGTGTTGTACTGATTTTTTTCTTTCGAAAATATAAATGTACCCCTTTCTTCGTTTCAGAATCTGGCAACCCTAGCGAGGAATAAGTAATGAAAACTGAATAGAAATATTTGTTAACTTAAAATGAGTTCACACTTACACAGCTCTAATGTTTACACATCAAATTTCATGAGTACCTAGTACTCACGCCGGGACAATATTCTAAAATGTTTCGTATTAGTTTTGAAAATATGCATTTTTTTCGTTATTTTTTCCATTTCGTTTATTCTCCTCAATGCAAAACAAAATATATACAGTAAAACCCGCTTAAGTAACTCACGAAAAATGTCACCTCGATGCGGTTACTTAAGCGAACATTATTATTGATGTAGTTGCATCTTCTTGTTAACTTACATAAATAAATCCTCGAATAAAACATGAATATTTAATGAAGTATACTCAGTTGAAAACCAAGATCGTAGCATTATTGAAACACATAAACAAAAGCTTTATAAAAGAATCGATAAAGCAATGTTATGTCATTTTTACAAGAATTCAATTGCTTAAAGACATTGATTATACATATTTATACATACATACATACAGAGTTGGACATATCTGCGGTTGCCAGACGTATTGATTTTATCAGTACAGTACTGATTTTTCAACTCTTGTTCTGATTTTCTTTATTTCTTTAATCAGTACGCTAATGTCCTGATTTTTCAAAATTTGTACTGATTTAAACTGAATATTCAATTCAAACAAAATACTTCAGGATTTCCTTAAGGTTTTTACATAACGTTGGAACTTCCTTAAACTGTAAAGTAAAAAGTAACAAGTAATTTTTAGCAAAAAAAAACCGACTTAAAAAAAGTATATATATATCTATATATTTCATGATCCAATGATCGGATCTAAACCAAATTAGTATGCGACCACCTCTGAGACACTGCCTTTCCGTTGCAAATATTATTAAAATCGGTTGATGTGGTGCAAAGTTATGCGGTAACATACATAAAAAAAAAAAAAAAAAAATATTCCGACGAACTGATAACCTCCTCCTTTTTTGGAAGTCGGTTAAAAAGAAAATAATTTAATTATAGTTGACATGTTTCAGATAATGTTTGATAAGCCCAAGAAATTAATACAACAAAAAGTTCATTCGTTTTATGGGCATATCGCCGGGTGGTTACGTACCAGTTGCGATAATATGATGGAACTTAAATTATTTAAGAATAAGGCTGACGTTTTTTTTGTTGTTAGTCATCTCGTAAATAACTTTCAGTTCAATAACAACACATTTGAATATTCGAATGGTTTTTGCCTATAACTTACCATTCTTTTTCACTATTTACTGACATTGTTAAGGAGTTTTGCATACAAAACATAGAGTTAGATACTCTTCCACAAAAGAAGGAGGTTATCAGTTCGTCGGAATATTTTTATTTTTTTTAATTCTTTTAATTTTTTTTTATTTGTTTTATTTTTTTATGTATGTTAATGCATAACTTTTGACCACGTCAACCGATTTCGATAATTCTTTTTGCATCGAAAGGTAGTGTCTCAGAGGTGGTCCCATACTAATCTGTTTAAGATCCGATCAGTGGATCATGAGATATATATATATATTTTTTTTATATGAGAATTGAAGTCGGTTTTTTTTGCTAAAAATTACTTGTTAGCGAACTCTTATGCCCAGTTTTTTGACGAAGGCGATTTAAAGTCGTTGAATTGTGAGTTAACTCAAAATTGTGTTTGTTCACACCGACTTAATATTTTTGCGCCGTCTACGACGCGGCCAAGTTTCACTCTCCGATTTTTTAAGTCGTGAAAATTTGCGATTTAAGCTCGTTAAACCAAGGTTTATCATATTTTCGGGTTGTTGACTGCACCTTGCTGTCAGAATTTGGCAGAGGATCAAATACATAACACTTTTCTATTTTTATACCCGAGCGCACTTGTGCACAAGGGTATATTAATTTTGTTCACATAACGGTTGTTTGTAACAGCCAAAACGAATCGAGATAGATATAGACAAATGTATACATAAATGATCAGGATGAAAAGAGAAATCGATTAAGCCATGTCTGTCTGTCCGTCCGTCTGTCCGTCTGTCCGTCTGTCCGTCCGCCCGTGTACACGATAACTCGAGTAAAAATTGAGATATCTCAACGAAATTCAGTATGTGGGTTTCTGTTAATCCAAGGTTGTTATTGAAAATGGGCGAAATCGGATAGTAACCACGCCCACTTCCCATATAACGGTAATTTCCAGAAATACGAAAACTGCGATATTTTAGTAACTACTGAAGATAATTCACTCAAAATTGATATTTACAATAATTTTTAGACGAAAAATAAGAATATTATAAATTTTTGGAAAATGGGCGTAGCCACGCCCACTTATGGTTACATGTGTATATCTTGGTAACCGCTGCACCAATTTCTTCCAAACTTGGCACAGTTGTTGGCCTTGATACAGCATACTAAATGGCCGAAAATTTAAAAAATCGGACAATAACCACGCCCACATCCCCTATAACGGTAATTTAGAGAAATACAAAATCTTCGATAAATCAGTAAATATTAAAGCTAATTTATTCAAAATTGATGCCCGCAACAATTTTTTACCAAGATATACGTTTATGGTAAAATTTTGGAAAAAGGGCGTGGCACCGCCCACTTATGATCACATATATGTATATCGGTAACCGTTCTACCAATTTGTACCAAACTCGGTATTTTTATTGTGCTTGCCAAATAAAAGCAAAACGTTGAAAATTATTGAAATCGGACTAAAATTACGGTCGCTTTTTATATAACGGTAAATTTCAGAACTGCTTGAAACTTCAATAATTCGAAATTTAAGGACGCTAATTTACTCAAAATTGATACGCCCCGGCTTACCATCTAGCGGTAGCTTTTGGAAAGGTGAAAAAACATATATTTAATACTTGCGCCGGGTATTTAATGTTCGGCTCCGCCCGAACTTAGACTTTCTTACTTGTTAATTTAGTGCCTGCGGCATGTATCATTTGCCAGTAGTTAATTGGGTTAGTGACGATAGCGACAGAGATAGCGATGATGAAGTTGGTAACGTGGAAAGAGTGACACGCAAACCATACAGATTCTTTCGACGATTGGACATGAACTGGCTTGACGACGGCGAATTTATTGCACGCTTTCGGTTGAAAAAAGGAACAGTCGCTCACGTGCTTGAAATGATCGCGCCAAGATTGCCATTCAACCCAACTCGGTTCGTTTTAAAAATATCGTGTCCGTGTGCATTTTTGCAAGAATCAAATTTTATTGAAAATAATAATTCACAGATCCCGAAGCATAACACCGCTAAACCAGTTATTGATCGCGCTACGATTTTTTGCCTGCGGAAATTTTTAAATCACCGTTGGCGACTTCGTTGGAAGCAGCCGCACGAGTTTTGCATCATTTTACCTCGTGTATCTACAGCAATTGCTCGCTTCCTACCACAGGTAATACGTATGCCTTCTACGCTGGAAGAGATGCGCAAGACAAGCCTTACATTTTATAAAATTGCAAAGTTCCCAGGTGTCATTGGTTCTATCGATTGCACGCACATTAGGATTCAGTCGCCTGGCACCGACCAGGCCAAGAACTATCGTAACCGCAAAGGTGGATGTTTTGTTTTTTATTTTTTAACATTCATATCTTTCGTTTTTTTCGACAAGGTTGGTTCTCCATCAAAGTGCAAACAGTGGTCGATGCGGGAGCTCGAATTACGAACACTGTTGCTCGCTGGCCAGGTTCTACTCATGATGACGGCGGATATCGTAACAACGAATATATGGTGACACCGCATTTGAACCCGCAAATAGCTGAAAAGTAACTTTACAACTGCAGCCACATTAGCACGCGTAATGTCGTGGAGCGGTCATGCGGTATACTCAAACGACGTTGGCCTGTACTATCAATGGGTGTACGTGTGCCATTACATACGGTTCAATTAATTGAATGAACGAACGGGACTACATACCGGACGAGGAAATCGATGGAATCAACGATGGAATGGGCTCCCTGCATGAGTCAGTTACAGATCGCGATCATGGTACGTGGAGTAATACGAGAGATAGGCTCACAAGAGAATATTTCCACGGATTGTTGATGGCTGGAAGATAAGCAAATGAAACCCCAACCAAAACACGATAAACATGTTAATTAAAACCTTTTATTGAAATTTCAATTCTGCAGTATTACATGCAGTCCCACATACAGAAACCTAATTCTTTCAAATTTCGTTTTCCGAGAAGTTCGTGCGCTTGCGTTTTACGCTCTCAATTTTGGCAGTAAATGGCTGTATTTCTTTATTCATTCTGAACGTTTGGAATAAACTTTTTTGTTTACTTATTCTTTAGAACGTTCCTGATGATATGTTAACGTATATTTCAAACGCATTCTGTTTATTCTGGCTGTGAAATGGGATTATCCGGAATGTATAAAGAAACGCAGCCAATAATTCGATGCGTAAACGATGCTCCTCTAAACATATTTCGCGCACTGTACTCTTCTCCTCGCGCTCTGCACGCCACAATTGCGTTGGCAATTCATGTCGTTCGGAAGCTCGCTTTTCTTATTTGTGATAGAAAGCCACTTTCGCAATTACCGCACACTTGGCGTTGTCGTTAGCAGGGTTCGCCTGAGCAATGGCCATCCTGCGAGTTTTTTTTGCTCTTCCGGATAAGTGCGTGCATTGGATGCGATTGTATCTTGTTATGTTGTTTATAACTACTATTATTGTTGGAATAAGTTTGAAGATTAGCGCTGTGTACCTCAGAGGGATTCACACTGCTTATATTTTGCGTCTCAGGAAGATTTACTGTACTTCTACTTTGCATCTCAGAGAGATTTATGGTTCTGGTATTTTGTGGATCATTCCCTTCATATGTCATTTGGATAATATCGAGGCAAAGCTCCGTTGTGTCATTGCTGCCGTCGATGTTATCGGGGCGTGTTTCGAAAGAGGGCTCAGAGTCTGCTGTGGCGAACTGGCCTTCATCGTCATGGTCGAAATTTGGTGCGCGACAGTTTATTCGCGGCGTAGCCTTTTCGGAGACCCGCTTTGATATTTTTAAATTTACTTAGGAGATTCTTTTCTGAACGAAATGTCTATAAAAGCACAGAAAACTGGAAAACCCTATCAGAATGGAGAATGAAAAAGTTTACCTTGGAAATCGATGACGAATTGAACTCCTTTTCAATAGTTCGCCATGCTTCCTTTTTTTGATCATTGTTTAGCAGATTTGTACTTTTGTCTAGAAGCTTTAGCACAAGCTCGGACAACAAATCCTCCTCAGCCGCAGAGTAATTTTGGTTGCGGACCTTTGACGGACCAGCTTGTTGTTTTGAATCGCCATTTGCTTTTATTTTTGGAAACCAAAAGACAAAATTCACAAAGAAAAAGCAAAATTTGAAATTTTATGTTTATGAATTGAAAATTTATAATTTAAAAAACGCGTTGTAAACTGAGAATTCAGCTCATTGTCCGCAGCTTAAATGTCAGCCGTAAAACAGAATTACGACGCGTCGCAAGTCTGATTATGTTTGTGAACAAATCGAAACAATTGATGCGGGTTGTAAACCGAGTCGTATTATAAATCTCGATTTAAATAAATCGAGTTTCATACGGTTTTAAAACTCGGTCAACAAAATGGGCGTTTCAAAGTTTTTGCGAAGTTGAAAAAATTTATTTAAGCCATGACGAATTATAGATGAAATCATTAAATAGTGGTATTTTTCCACAGTTTGAAAAAATATGTAATTTTCTTTTTTTTTCCATACCACACTCAAATGAAGCAACTGTGAGGATCTTAATATAAACTTTGCTTCCGGGCGCAGACGGAAACCGGGTTCTTATTAAAATTGTTTAAAGACAACTGCAAATTAAAGGTAATTTTAAAATGAAATCTATAGAATTCTTTGACAATTTAAACACCGAAGATAGAAATGATCTCAATATTGCTATTCAAAAATGTCATAAATATAAAACACTTTATTGACTTCTGTGCACAATGATGTGTACACTAGAGTGGTTAAAAAAAACAATGTTTTTGGAAATTCATAAACGCTTCATCAAAATATTGTTATTTGTGATAAAATAAGAGACACGTATTTTTATTAAGAAAAAAAAAATTTTTAACAGTTTAAAAAAAAAACGCTGATGTTCTCAATGTTTTTATTTTCGAGATATGTTAAAATGCAGCTAAAAATGTGGCTTTTACATGCGATTACTCTGGTATTATTGGGAACATTCCCTTAACTACATACCTGTCTTGGACAGGACTAGGCCCATTAGTTCCCGAAAATATGCTTTCGAATATAAAATACTAAAATGAAAAAGTTGATACTGAACGATTTACGCATTGTCATGCATTGGAACTTGTTACTAGGGGGTTTCTAGGATTGCTAATTAGGAACCTGAAGTCGGTTTTTCAAAATTCTAAATGGCGGATCCAAAATGGCCACCAATATTTTTAAATATGATTGGATTTGTTCGAAACCAGGCACTCGGGAGTTTTTGGTGTCGCTGTTCCTGAGGTTGCTGATTAAGAATCTGATGCCAGATTTGCAAAATTCAAAATTACGGATTCAATATGGCGATCAATTAAAAAAAAAAATGGATTTGTTTGAAACTCTTAACCGCTATTTTCAATTTTGAAAATCTGACATCAGATTTTACATATGTACCAGACTAATTACATTTGAAAACCAAATTTTTTGCTGCATTTTAACATATCACGAAAACAAAAAAACTGAAAACATCGGCACTTTTATAAAAACCCGACCAGCGAAATGAAAAAATACGTGTCTCTTTCTTATAACAAATAACGTGAATTTGAGTTAGCGTTTATGAATTTCCAAAAAAAAAAAAATTTTGAACTACTCTAGTGTACACTCATGTTAAAGTGAATAACACTATTATTTTTTATGAACTTATTGATTTATATACCAAAATATTGTTAAAAATAAGTACTCTGGCATTTTAAAGTATGTATTATCTGTTACTTACATTCATAATTTCGTTTTGAATAAAAATGTACTAAAAAGTACTGATTTTTTTTAACATAAAGCAATCCAAATTACTGATTTCGCGCATAAAAAATCTGGCACCCCTAGAAATATCTATCATATCGGACCAAATTCAAAATGATGTTGTTTGCCACTTATGTTAATTTATTGATTTTTAAGATTTTTCAGTTAAAACAGAGTTCATTCCCTAACATATACTATATAAAGGGCAGTTTGCAGTTTCGAAGTAAAACGAAAAATTCATATAAAATAACGCACAAGAAATGGAAAAGAAATTTTCTACTATCAAAATTTCTTAAATCAGTTTGCAGCTCTCAAGAAAAAATATTAGGATATTTATTTTTTCAAGAAAATTTAGAGCAAAAAGTTAGAATCCAGATCTTAAGAAAATCATATTATAATTTTTATTATTTCTGTTGCTTTAAGAAACATTTTGCCTTTGCTGTAAATTTTCTTGAAGAAAAAAATATACGAGCATTTTTTCTTGAGAGCTGCAAACTGAAAATTGCTTTTCGATTTCTGGTGCGTCTTTTTATATGAATTATTCGTTTTTTTTTTTTAGAGCTGGAAATAGGCCTGAAAGCAGGGTACTTTTTCAACCAACAGAAATAATGAAAAATATTTCTTGAAAGCTGCAAGCAGCCCTTAAACCTGGGCTTCTAATTTTGTAGAACACTGAAAAAAATTTATCAAATTTTCAAAAATTTTTCTCAGAAGTGTTTATAGCCCATTCAAGTTTAGTGCAATAATGTCCAAGTTTCAAGTGGATAAAAATTACCGGTAAATTTTTAGATTTTTTTTGCCAAACGTAAAAACGTGAAAATTATAAGCAAAATTGTAAATGGGATACGAAAAATTTAGGTCAGAGACCGAAAATAACTGTTACGTAAAAATTTTAAACTAAAAAATCATTATGAGAAAGCTGTCACACACATATACTTTCAAATGCCAAAATGCTTAATTTTTTTAGTTTTTTTTCTAAATTCGTTTTGATTGTAAATTTTGACCCAAAAGCTAAGAAGTAGCAGTTATTTTTTAACCCATTCAATTCAATTCAACTTATAACATTAAGTTTTATGACTTTTATTTTCTTGAACCAAAATAAAAGACCTATTATGACAGATATTTTTTCTGCTCTTTGGAATAGATATACTCGGACTTTTATTTTTCTGTCCTAAAATAAAAGTCCATATATGACAGAAAATTTAATTATCGTTGAAACACGTCACCTTAACTTTAATGTGTACGAAAATATAATAAAAGTTCTTTTTTTTAATTTCTGTTTTAAAATATTTTCTATAAATTTTTAGGCTAGTGGAACAGTCTATGGAGAGTTCATAGTTTTATATTGATAATGAAATAGTTGTTGTCATTTAGACAGAAGTTCAAGATGTTGTGAAATGTGTTTCTGGGGATGTCGATATTTCGCTGTATTGCGTCGAACTTTCTCATAATTATTTTTATAGCCAAGTTGGTTGGTATGTTTGTAAAAAGTGACACCACATCAAAGGACACCAACAAATCTTCTTCATTTATGCATACGTTTTCTAATCTATTTTTTAATCTGAAAGCATTTTTTATATTGTATTCGCCCGAAGTTAAACTGCTCAAAATTTTGCCAATATATTTGGACAGGCCATAGCATGAGACGTGGATCGATGACGATATCGGTCGTAAAGACATATTCAGCTTGTGTATTTTTGGTAAGCCGTAAAGACGGGGAGCAGTGGGCGCGCTGCCAATTAGTGTTTGTTTATCTTTCCAATTTATAATTTTGTTTTTATACAGTTGATCGACAATATTGTTTTTCTTTTTTTGCAGTTTGTTTGTTGGGTCTTTTCTTAGCGTTCTATATGTGCTCTTGTCTTCCAGTAAACTGTTCTTTTCTTCCTTATATTCTGCTCGAGTTTTATTGAAAGCTGCCAATACAAATTTCTCCGCTGGATTGTTTTTAGTGTTACGCTAGAATTTCAAAATTCTATTGCTTAATTTACTTCTTTCTATCTCTTTATCTGTTTCTTCCTCTATCTGTTGAATAATTTGTTCCATCTCAGCAATCACCTTTATTGGTTCGAGAGTGGTTCCCTTCGTGGGCAACGCGAACTTTCTTCCTAGAGGGAGTAGCCATTTTACCTCCGCTGGAAAAACAATATTTGTTTTGTTTATAAACCACTCACTGTTCACACATATTCCTAAATGTTGTAGTTGTTTTTGTTTTAGTATTTATAGTTTCGCTGTTTGTGTTGCCTGTCGTTCCTCCATTATTTTGTGGCTTAACAAATTTTGGTGAGATATTACAGAGTTTAAATCAGGTTCGTGTAGAATGAGCCTTAGTGTTCGCTCCGCGTAATTTATGTGATCTCTTGTTGATTTTATGTTCATGTTTGTTTGTGTAATCTCTATGTTGAGTATTCTTTTTAGGAATGACCGTTTCGTTGTTTCAATTTGCTGCTNGGGATGTCGATATTTCGCTGTATTGCGTCGAACTTTCTCATAATTATTTTTATAGCCAAGTTGGTTGGTATGTTTGTAAAAAGTGACACCACATCAAAGGACACCAACAAATCTTCTTCATTTATGCATACGTTTTCTAATCTATTTTTTAATCTGAAAGCATTTTTTATATTGTATTCGCCCGAAGTTAAACTGCTCAAAATTTTGCCAATATATTTGGACAGGCCATAGCATGAGACGTGGATCGATGACGATATCGGTCGTAAAGACATATTCAGCTTGTGTATTTTTGGTAAGCCGTAAAGACGGGGAGCAGTGGGCGCGCTGCCAATTAGTGTTTGTTTATCTTTCCAATTTATAATTTTGTTTTTATACAGTTGATCGACAATATTGTTTTTCTTTTTTTGCAGTTTGTTTGTTGGGTCTTTTCTTAGCGTTCTATATGTGCTCTTGTCTTCCAGTAAACTGTTCTTTTCTTCCTTATATTCTGCTCGAGTTTTATTGAAAGCTGCCAATACAAATTTCTCCGCTGGATTGTTTTTAGTGTTACGCTAGAATTTCAAAATTCTATTGCTTAATTTACTTCTTTCTATCTCTTTATCTGTTTCTTCCTCTATCTGTTGAATAATTTGTTCCATCTCAGCAATCACCTTTATTGGTTCGAGAGTGGTTCCCTTCGTGGGCAACGCGAACTTTCTTCCTAGAGGGAGTAGCCATTTTACCTCCGCTGGAAAAACAATATTTGTTTTGTTTATAAACCACTCACTGTTCACACATATTCCTAAATGTTGTAGTTGTTTTTGTTTTAGTATTTATAGTTTCGCTGTTTGTGTTGCCTGTCGTTCCTCCATTATTTTGTGGCTTAACAAATTTTGGTGAGATATTACAGAGTTTAAATCAGGTTCGTGTAGAATGAGCCTTAGTGTTCGCTTCGCGTAATTTATGTGATCTCTTGTTGATTTTATGTTCATGTTTGTTTGTGTAATCTCTATGTTGAGTATTCTTTTTAGGAATGACCGTTTCGTTGTTTCAATTTGCTGCTAATTTATTTTCTCAGATGTTGTGCTACTTACTCTGTTTACAAAACACAATCAATTCGACAAGTGTACCATTAGAAGCTGGTACCGATGCTTAGTTCTTAAGCCTTTTACTAGCCTATATATTTGTAAATGTAAGTTGTGTTAGTTTTTGTGTTTGTTGTTGTCTTTGATCATCACATAAATGTGTTTTTGTTTGCTTTAGTAATGTATAATTGTAATTGTATGAATGTCTTTGTTGTTTTTCAATAAAGACTTGCGCCCCTGAATAAGCTAAGGAAGTTAGCGAAACGTCGGGCATAAAGTGAAGGAAACTGTGTTTTCACTTGCACTAGCACCAGTTAGATCAACCAAAGCCTATACAAGCAATAAAATAAAGGAATTTTATTATATTTTCCTGCACATAAAAATCTTAAGGTGATTTTTTCAACGATAATTAAATTTTCCGTCATATATGCACTTTTATTATAGGACAGAAAGATAAAAGTCCAAGTATAACCGTTACGAAAAGCAGAAAAAATATCTGTTACAAAAAAGACTTTTTTTTCTGGTTAAAAAAATAAAAGTCACAAAATAACACATTATGTTGAATTTGATTTTATAGGTTAAAAAATAATTTATTTCTTTTGACTTTGTGGTAAAAAAGTAAGAAAATAACAATCTTAAGATAATTTTATGGAAAAGACTCATAACAGTTACAGTCCCTGATTTAGGTACTTAGTCGGGTTGGGTAAATAAGCGGGGAGATACTAGAGATAGAGAGGGATTTTCTTCAGGTTACATTAAAATATTCATGGTGCCCAAAAATGTTGGTTACCTAAGTGGGGTAGGTACTTAAGCGGGTTTCACTGTAATTGTATTCGTTTTTCTTTTTCGAATTCCATTGTTTGCCAGTCTACACATCAGAGAAAAGCTACTCTGCTACTTGAATTTGGAGCTCCTTTACAGAGGCCACCGCGACCACCTCTGCGCGCGACCTCTAAGGTTTAGGAAGGAAATACATCTAGGAATATTTCTGCATCAAAAATAAAATTTTGAAAAAAATAACGCTTACGTTATTTTGGCGGTTAGGGCTCGATATGTACATATCGTCGTTTAAAGTGCAAAACCGCGTATCAACAAAATGCAAAACCGCGTATGTGAAGCTGTAGAAATTATTTTCTAGAGCGTAAAAACACTCATATTTCAAAATGGTTCTCTTTTTTATGAAGCAATCGCATTTCTGGATAGTATATTTCAGGACGAATGGATAAGGATTGGGTCAAGAGCTTGTGTGAGCAAATCCAATTTTTGGCAGCCAATGTCAGTTACGCGGTTTTGCAGAATGACGATACGCGGTTTTGTACTTTAAACGACGATATACAGCTTGAAACGAGTTGATAGTACGTACATCAAACGAGTCATACGTACTTGTCTGCTTAATGTTCAACTCATTGTCATGTACATTTGTTTCAAACCAAACCTTGGTTGCATATATTTTAAACAAGCTTTACTTTTGAACAGCTTTTCATGAAACATATAATTGTTTCGCTTGTATTGCGGTACTGGAGTGCAACTCATTCCTATGAGTTGCCTTGCAATGTGTTGGCTCGAAACTCCAAATGGTTACTCGAAGCATATCACTGCTACGCAGCCGTTGCGATATTGAGAGCAGTTGAAAACCATAGTTTGCACTGACAATATGGCAACCATATCATCGTTACTAAACATTAAGAACGAAATCCACATCATATCGTGAATAAGAGAGTTGCGGTTGAGTACGGACGTGTTCTTTATTCGCTCCATAAAAAATCATATTGATCGTGTAACTAATGATACTTAACACTCGAAAGACACACCAAACTATTATTGGGTCTTGTGTCGTCGCGAACTGCCATCAGCAATATAAAAAATCAAACCGTGATCGCGAAAAATACCTAAATAAACAATAACACATTGTGTGCATAAAAATAATTAAACTATTGTTTACATACAAAACGGTAGTTAAGTGAGAGATGAGTGTTGGGGGCGCTAGTTAATATCGCTTTACGATATGAGACTAAACAACATATATTTATTTACTACGCTGAAGTGCGTGTTCTTTAAATATATACTTTAGACTAACTTGTTTACATAAATCTTAGTGCTACTTATACTATTGAAATGCGTCGGTTGTTATCGAAATAACTATTGAGATGCCTGTTGTTTACTGTTTACTAGTAGATAACTATTTGGGTTGTTATTGTATGTTGTAGGGATAGTGCAATTTCTATTGTTCCAATGCTTGTCCGTTGCAGTTCGTGATAATGCATGTCAAAACAAGTTCTATTGTTTTGATGCTGTTTACAAGTAAGCGCTTATCATGGTGTACGTGATCTGCAGTGAGGCTATGTCGTTAACTACCTGCAGTGAGGCTATGTCGTTAACTCCCCTCCTCCTTAAAACGGAGCGTCCTCGCTACGCTGCTACGAGTTGCTGTTGAAGACGGTTCATTTCGATTTCGTATAATTCGTCAATTTGCCTTTGTCTGTGAAGCATTCTACTATTTGGTATCGGCAGAGGTGTACTATACTATAAGTGATGACTACTACAGTAAGGAATCCCATTATGATGAAGAACGTAGTCTGTACTGGGTTTTATTTAAAAGGTATCAAAAATGTTGAGTGCTTATGGAATTGCTGAATTTGTAGATTGAGTTTGAGGAAAGGATGCGGAGTACTTCAAGTTTTTCGCTATGTTGATTGTGTATGATTTCTTTGAGGTGTCGTTGATGATTGTAATACGTGATATTATCGATATTTGTGGATTCATTAAAGTGTATAAATTTAGGGCCTGATATATGCATGTTGTTCCAAGTATGCTGGTAATCTGTCAAAATGTATCCATTCTCTAGGATGCGAAGTGGAGCATTATTTTACCATGCTTATGTGCTAAAGGATATACATTAAATAGGCTACATTTAGTTTCAAGGATGGGATATTTGTATATGGTTATAATAGCTTGTTGTAGGTAACAGATATGAATGTCGGCGTATTCTAATATATTAATTATTGGAAGATCCAACTTTTCATGGTTTATAATATCGTACACATCTTTCAAATTTAATGTGCCAGAATAAAAATTATTCGTTTTCGCAAAATTTATAGTGTTCGTTATTGACTGGAGTTCATTATAAACTTCTGATATAACAATGTTTTCGGTTATTGCTTTGGGATCAAGGGTTTCGAGTATTCTTTCGAACTGTGAATTAATTGTTTTTTGCTTATTATTATTTTCTATTAGTATATTAAGTGAAGTTTTGATTTCTACAAGGTCATCGTGGTCTGGTGTGCCAGTGATGAATTTTAACACGGAGCCAAGAAAGTTAAGTGATCTTTTGGGTCTATAAATATTTGGAATGAGTTGACTTTTCAGAGTTTCGATTTTGTTCGCTATAATTTGAGTTTCGGGTTGGTTTTCTAGATTGTATGATGATTTCATTATACTTTCGTATGGCGCGATTATTTTTGAAAGATTAGATATGTGATACAAGAAAGCTGTATCCTGATAAATGTAAACAGGATCTGTTTCTACTAGTACATATTTCCTATTGGTTAAATCTATTATATTGTCTCAGAGTGCGATAGAGAAAAGTAAGGTAAATACTATGCCGTACATGCCTTTACTCTGATATTGTCCTTGTGGATAATGACTCTTTTATTGGTCGTTATTGTTTCTCCGTTGTCTTTTTTGACTGTATGTTTCGCGTATTTTTTTACGTTTTTGTTGCGTCTATGCGTTTTTGAATATATTACGTCTCCTTCTTTGTAGTTCAGCTGTTTGCGATTGCGGTTTAGTATCGCAAAACCCTCTCTTTGTTGAAGACACTCTTTGATGTCAGGATACCCCCTTTGATTGAAGAACACGTCCTCGGGTTTCTCGTTGGTCACAAAAGGGATTGTCTTGTTGTATTTTCGGACTGCTTCGAATATCTGTTCGTCAGGTGCTGAACTGTGTTGGTGTGCCAAATCTTTCGCCAGTTCGATTATCGTGCTATGCGTTCGTTCAACTTGACCGTTTGTTGTCGAATGATAGGCTGGAGTTTTGGTACGCGTTATTTGTAGTCGCTTGTATATTTGTTGTGCAGATATGCCAGTAAATTTTGACTCGTTATCAGTCATTACAAACTTTGCATTTGGGTATATTTGTGATAGTATCTCGTCAACGTATTTGTATGTGTCCTTCTTTGATGGTATTTGTCTCAAATGGCAGAATTTTAAGTACTTGTCGGTTATTGCTCATAAAAAATAAGTCTAAGTGTATGTATTCGCGTACCTTGTCCGGTATTGGTCGGCGTTCATACTTGTTTGTGAGGCAGATTTCGCAGCCCTGTACTTCTTTTTTACAAGCGTCACGTATGTTTGGCCAGTAGTATCTGAGCGAAATTTCCTGTGCGTTATTTTTGTAGTTTCTGTGAGCACGTCTGTGTTTGTCTTGTATGATTTGTTCTTGCTTTGTTTTTGCGCTAGTACAATCGATACAGTTGGAAATGTGTCGATAATGTCGTTTTCGACGTTTAGTTACATTTGGTCTAATTATATTTTTTAGTCTGTCTAGCAATTCAGTTTTGGTGTTAAAAAAAAGCGTATGTCGGCTGTTAGAAAATGTGTTTTGTGAGGATATTTCGACGGGGTTCTGATATGACTGTTTTACAATAATTTGATTTCTAAAGGAGTTGAATGGTTGCTTTACTCGTTTGAGTTTTTGTGTTGGGGAGCTTTGTGCTGAATGTTGTGAGTCATCAGAATTTACAGTGTTGTTTATTTGCTGGCGGGAAAGTGCATCAGCGACAACGTTCTGATATCCGGGGTTGTAAACGAGTTTTGCACCATATTCTTCAATGAAATTTTTCCATCTTTGTAATTTTGTATTGGGGTTTTTCTGATATGGAGAAGATTAAAGATCGATGGTCAGTGTAGATTGTTAAATCTGCTATACCACACAAGTAATTACGTAGTTTCTGTAGTTACCACACAATTGCGAGTAACTCTTTCTCATTTGTGGAGTAATTTTGTTCTGTTTCGCTGAGCGTTCGTGAAGTAAATGATATGGGTTTTTGGTTTTAAGACAATACGGCTCCTATAGCGTAATTGCTAGCATCTGTGGTTAATTCGAAAGGTTTGTTAAAGTTTGGTTGGAAGAGTTCAACCTGTGCTTGCAGTTTCTCTTTTATTTTATTCAGTGCTTCTAGTGCAGGTTCGTCTAAGGTGATATTTATTTTTGCGCTTTGATTCATTGATATGCCACCGTTCTCACCTCTGAGGAACGTAGTGAGTGTTTTGCAAAAATCTGTGTAAAAATCTGCAAAATTCTGTATAAATTTTCTATAATAACTAGCGAGACCTAGGAAGGATCTGAGTTCCTTCAGTGTTGTGGGGAATTTTTAATAGTCTGTATTTTTGTAGGGTCAACTGTGATCCTGTTGTATTTAATTATTTGCCCTAAGTATTAAACAGAGTCTTGGAAAAAGTAAGATTTTTTGTTGGAGATCTTCATGTTGGCCTGGTGAAGCGTGTTTATGATTATTCGGATGTGTTCGATATGTTCTTCAGGAGAGGAAGAATAAATAAGAACATCGTCTATATAAACGTATGCGAACTTGCCGATATATGGTCTTAGAATATCGTCTACACATGTTTGAAAAATTGATGGAGCGTTTTTTAAACCGAACGGCATACGAAGGAATTCGTATTTAGCTCCATTTACACTAAAGGCGGGTTTTTCCTTGTCACACTCTTTAATAAGGATCTGATGGAAGCCAGACTCTAAATCTAAAGTTGTAAACACTTTTGCTTGACCTAAATTCTGTATGGTCATAGCCACATCAGGTATGGGGTATCTATCTGTAATAGTTTGAGCGTTTAGCTTCTGAAAGTCTACGACCATTCTACGCTTAGGTTTCCCTTGTTCATCGGTACCTTTTTAGCGACTGTCCAAATGTGAGAGTTGTACGGACTTTTGCTGGGTTGTATTATTTCATTTTCTAAAAGTTTGTTAATTTCTTTGTTAATGAAGTCGTTATCCGACATAGGATACGGATATTGCTTGGTCCAAATAGGATCTTCGGATTTCGTTCTAATGGTACCTTGTACCGCGATAGTATATGGTAGCACTTCGTTTGTGCTTTCATTTTTTGCATAATTTCTTCGATTTCGGCCCTATATTTTTCACTATTAACCGTATAATTTATTTTTTGCACAGATTCGCTTTCTTTCTTGGCCCTATATTTATAACTGAGCTTGTACTCGAAAAGGTTGATATCTGCTTTGATTTTTCTTAGTCCCTGTGTACCGAAAAGCATATCAAATTCTTCTAATGCATCTGTTTCAAAAAATGTGAGATTATGTTCTAACAATGTTATTATTATTTTTTGATTTGGTTATTGAGTAACCATGAAGAGTTTTCACTTTTACAGGTTTAATTGGAATAGGCTTACCGATGTTGCATTTTGTACTTACACAATTGTTTGTTGCTCCAATGTGGATCAGGATGTTAATAAGTTTGCCTGTATCCCTGCAGTGGCGTTGCCGACACGGTAAATCGGTCAAGCGCCTAAAAAAGCACTGCCTGTTTCATATTCATCATTTTCATAGTCTGGTGCAAGCGATTTTAGTTCTTCGTCGCGTGTTTGGTTTACACGTTGTACTTTCTGTTGTATGTTGAAATTACGAGATGAACGATTTCGTTCTCTTTTTTGAGGATCTCCACGAAATGGATTATTTGGCGGTAGTCCTTGCATTTGACGGTCATAGCTGTTTTGTTGTGGTGCGGAATGATTCCTATTATAATTTGCGGATCTCGTGTATTGCTGTGATGGGTCTACGTCCAATGGTTGGTGCTGTTGCCTGGGTGCAGTGTGATTGTTTTGCACCTTCACGTTAGGTCTGTACATTTGTGGTTCCTCGTGATATCTTCTGCTTGGGTTTTGATACTGCGATGTATTATACTGTCTGTACTGACTGTATTGCGGAACGTCGAATTGTGAGTTCACATTATCATGGTATATCGTACTTGCGATAGCGTAAGCGGTTTCTAAGTCCTTCGGATTGTGGCTATAGAGGGTGCCGCTGGTATATTTGCTGTTTAGACCGAGAATGAATGTCCTTACAGCTTCCTGGTTCGCATATTCTTTCATAGCTGAGGGATTTCCTGAACTATCCATCTCAACTTTAGTGAGTGCAAGATTAAGTGACTTGCTGACTTCGCAATGGAACTCTGCCAACGGGTTTTTTCCCTGCTTTATACTCTTCATTCCGCATAAGTATAATCGAGACGGTTTATTATAGAATAGAAGTTGAATTTAGTGTTGTGGTTTATTAAAATATCGGCCGCTTCTCCTTGAATTTTCGAATGTACAATGAGAGTGCCGTGTAATACGTGGGTGTAGTAGCGTAATTCTTGATGTTTTCCATGTGTGTCCAGGCACGTTTTCTCCATGGCCTATAATGGTTCATGTCACCTGTGAAGATTGATAATGTTTTGAATATTTCTAAGTTGATTTGTGACGCATCGGTGATATTTGAGGTACAGTCCTGGTATTGGTTGGTGACTGTGACGTTAGGTGTTGCGTAGGTTTCGAAGGAATTCATTCTCTGTTGGGTTTCAGTGAGCGTTGTGGTCAGAGCAGCGATTTGTGCTCTCAGGCTTGCGATATCTTGTGTTGTCATTTCGGAGTTTATGTCCAACGATGGACGTGATAAGTCGAAAAACTTTTGCCGTTTTATTCGTAATACCAGTGTGGTGTTCGTTGGTTTCTTTTATTCCATTTTTCAGGAATCTGTTTGTCACAGGATTTGATTGCTGTCCGCTATTTCAGGATCTGCTTCAGAATCTTTGTGATGGTGGAAGTGTTACTTCCCGTGGAATTTTTCCTATCCTTTTCCTCAATGGATAGTGATGGCTTAAAGGTTTGGTTGAGCCCCCAGTTAATATCGCTTTACGATATGAGACTAAAAAACATATATTTATTTACTACGCTGACGTGCGTGTTCTTTAATTATATTCTTTAGACTAACTTGTTTACATAAATCTTAGTGCTACTTATACTATTGAGATGCGTCGGTTGTTATCGCAATAACTATTGAGATGCCTGTTGTTTACTGTTTACTAGTAGATAACTATTTGGGTTGTTATTGTTTGTTGTAGTGATAGTGCATTTCTATTGTTCCAATGCTTGTCCGTTGCAGTTCGTGGTAATGCATGTCAAAACAAGTTCTATTGTTTTGATGTTGTTTACAAGTAAGCTCTTATGATGGTGTACGTGACCTGTAAGGAGGCTATGTCGTTAACTCGTTCCCCTAAAGGAGCGCAGGCACTCAATACAAAGCGCAAGCAAAAGAAATGCATATTTGACAATTACTGCATACAGCCCAAAAAGCAAAACCAGCAACAACAACGCTAAAGAAAACTCTTACGCACGGTGCAAATTAGAGCGATACGATATGCGATGCGATATGAAATACGGGCAGTGCACATTAGGGCGATGCGATACGCGATGCGACATGCGATGCGACACGCGATACCATTTTGTGATAGCTACACAAACTTTTGTGCCCTTATAAGCTTGTTAATAAGTTAAATGAGTTGCTTCTTAACCGAGTTTAGACTTTTCGAATGATGGGTCCATGTTTATACCTATAAACTTTAAAAAAAAATTAAGAGAAAAGTGTGTTTAATATCGAGTAAAACTGTTGTTTATTTTTACAAAGTCGGCTAAAAATTAAATGAGATATTCAAATTTTCATGACAAATTAATTCAGAATATTGCGTTCACTATAAGGAGAAATCGGTGAAAACTGAATTAATAAAAGGGTTAAGCAACAATTTTTGAGTTGTATAGCCAAAAATATTCTTTTTCTTATGAAAGGCTGAATAACTTTCCCCCGATTTTTTAAAGTAAAAATTACTATATATTAAATGTTAATTTTGCATCAATTCAGGAGTAGTATAGTAGCTTTATAAAAAGTGCGTGAAAACTTTGCCAAATTTGAAAAAGAGGAAAAAATGAACACAGAAAGTTTTCTAAAAGTTTATATACATATCGAGCCCCAACCGCCAAAATAACGTAAGCGACATTTTTTTCAAAATTTTCTTTTTGATGCAGAAATGTATCTAGAGTCTCTAGGAATATTCCTGCATTAAAAAGAAAATTTTGAAAAAAATGTCGCTTACGTTATTTTGGCGGTTAGGGCTCGATATGTGTATCATTCGAAAGCTCTAATCTCGGTATATGGTCAACTGAGTTACAAGCTTATAAGTACGGAAAACCGGTTTTTTAACAGTAAATCAAGATTGTGTGGGTGTGTGACAAAAATTTTCTATCTCGATTCTTACTTCACTCGGCAAAACCTACCTGAAAAATAACATGANCATTCGAAAGCTCTAATCTCGGTATATGGTCAACTGAGTTACAAGCTTATAAGTACGGAAAACCGGTTTTTTAACAGTAAATCAAGATTGTGTGGGTGTGTGACAAAAATTTTCTATCTCGATTCTTACTTCACTCGGCAAAACCTACCTGAAAAATAACATGACTTACCAGGTATTTTTACTTCATTATTTTTTGTAGCATTGGGTTATGGAGCACACAAATTTGTACTTTCTCTGTTTAATTTAGAAATTTATTAAATACTAGCTATACCCTGCCACGCTTTGCTGTGGCATATTCCTGTTACATGGATGATAAATTATTAACGAAGCAAAGCATACGTTTCATATGAGTTTGATTTTGTAATAAGTACTTGTGTGCACACAATATTCGTCGTGTTTCCATTCTCTGCATTGATATGAATATACTATATACTTACTTATATATACTTACGAATATTCTCCAGCACCTCGGATCTCACCATTTGTAACTTATCTTCTCTTGCTACATCTTCACCGATTTCTAGGGAATCCAGATTAGTTAAAAGTGCATAGGTGTCAGCATGTGTAATCATTTGTTGACCAAATAGTACGAAATATGGTGAATAACCTATCGTGCTGTGCACGGAACACCTAAGAGCAGCTGATATCTTGGGTAAATGTAAATCCCAGCCTCGTTGATCGCTGTCTAAATATGAACGAATAGCAGCTATTATCGATCGGTTAACTCCTTCGGATGCGTTTGATTGCGGCGAGTATATGGCAGTGTAGGTGTGAACAATTCCGTATTTAGCTAGAAAACTATTAAACTGATTTGATTTGAATTGAGAACCATTGTCTGTTACGACCACTTCAGGTACACCAAAAACCATAAAAACGTTTTCTTCTAAAAATTCACAAATACTTCCGGTGGAAAAGTTTCTCAACGTCTTTAAAATTGGAAATTTAGATAGATGATCTAACACGATGAAAATTCCTACACAACCTTTCTTAGATCGTGGGTAAGGACCTAAGAAATCAAGGTAAATTCTTTGGAAAGGCCTAAAAGATTTCTGTTGGTCGCCCATAGGTGGTCTTAGAATCGAATTTGGTGGTTTAGATTGCAAGCAAACATCACATTTTAATACGAAATTTCGTACATCCTTGGCCATTTTGGGCCAATAAAATGTTCTTTTTAGTCGATCCAGAGTTTTCGCAATGCCTCCATGAGAAGCTGTAGTTGGACAATGTGCACGGACAATAACGTCTTGTTTCAAATCCTCTGGAATCCATAACTTCCAGCTTGAAGCTTCTGCTAAAGCGTCGCCATTTGCAAACTCGGTTCGTTTGTAGATAAATTGATCTATCACTCGTAAGTCCGGAAGTTTATGCTGATTTTCAAGAACATTATCTCGGAGTTTCTTATAACTTTCTGACGAAAAATGAGGAGAATTCAAGTCAATTAAGGGAATTGGATAGCATTCATTGGTAACAATTTCTCTGGAGATCTCTTCTAACCGCGATAAAGCATCCGGTACGATATTAAGATTACCCCGACGATGCTCTATTTGAAAATCAAAGCCCTGCAGTTTTAATGACCACCTAGCAAGTCGTCCATTTAGGTCTGGTTGGCGCATTAACCACTGTAAACTAGCATGGTCGGTTATAACTTTGAATGGGTGTCCTTCAATGTATTCCCGAAATTTGTAGATACTTAGTAAAGCTGCCAAGCACTCTAATTCTGTGATGGAATAGTTCCTTTGTGCGCGATTTAATTTGTGCGAAAAATAAGCTATGGGTCGTTCGACCCCTTCAACTTCCTGAGCAAGCACCCCTCCAACACCGGTTATGGACGCATCACACTGTATAATAAAGGGACGTGAAAAATCAGGAGTGATAAGCAAAGGAGCAGAGGAAAATTTCTCTTTCAAGGCTTGGAAAGCAAACTGAGCTTCAACTGTCCACTTGAAACTATGTGCTTTAGATGTTAAGTCAGTTAATGGCGCTGTTAGACTGGCGTAGTTGTCGATGAAACGCCTATACCAACCTACAAGGCCAAGAATTCTTCGCATTTCCCGAACACTTCCGGGTGGTTTGATATCCATTATGGCGGACACTTTCCGGGGATCAGTTTTAATGACACCATCTCCAACAATATAACCAAGGTAACGTACCCCGCGTACACAAAATTTGCATTTTTGGATATTAACGGTCAAATTGGCTTTTCGCAATAGCTGAGCTACTTCAGCTAATAGTAAAAGATGAGAATCAAAGTCAAAAGAAGGTCGTCCAGATAAACGAATGCACAATGCTTTAGATTAGCTGGTATAATCATGTCCATTAAACGGCTCATGGTCATGGGGGCATTGCAAAGCCCGAACAGCATTACACGAAACCTATACAATGGTCGATTTGGAACTGTGAAAGCTGTGAAGTCACGGGAATTTTCCTCTAGTTCTATTTGCCAAAAAGCATGTTTTAGGTCCAGGGAGGACATGTATCTGGCTTTAGGCAATCGACTAAATATACCATTTATTTTTGGCAAAGGGAAAGCATCTTTCACGGTAACGCTGTTTAATTTCCGTGCATCCAAGCATAGCCTGACTTTGTTATCCCTTTGGACGATGGCCATTGGACTACTCCAAGAGCAATTTTGAGGAGCTAACTCGATAACTCCTAATTCTAACATTCTGTCAATCTCAGCGTGCAGCTTCTTTTCGACAGCAGGTGATACAGAAAAATATCTTTGTTTAATCGGCTTTGCGTCCCTCATAATTTCAATTGTATGTTTCAGCAAAGAGGTTTTGCCCAATCCTTCCTTTTCAAAAGACGGGAAAAGGGAGACAACATTTGACAATCGGCCACGTTCCGAGGAGCTCAATAAATGCATGTCGGGAATATCTAGAATTTCGTTTTCTTCGTTTGAAAATGACTAGTATTTTATTCATTAAATTGAACTTGTGAAAAAAATCTGCTCCCAAATACATGTCCTGACGTAGATCGGGTATTATGAAAATTTCTAATTGCTTAGATATTCCGTTAAAAGTGATTTCTGCCAGAACGCTACCAATTACCTTATATTTCTGTCCACCAGCTGCTTCTATATTTTCATGTGCAAAATTGCTATTTACCTCGTATTTAGCTAGCGGATTACCGCGGATTGAATTTTAAGTTATTTAATGCGTGTGTTCTCTTTTCTCGCCCAAAAGGAAGTGACCGCCATCTTCCTCCTTTTCTCTTTATTCATTCTATTTACAGGGTTGCATTACAATAATTTACTTAAACTAGTAGGAGCAGGGTTGCATTACCGACTCCGAAACTTAACTAAATGAAATTGTTTTATCCAATGTTACANTCCGTTAAAAGTGATTTCTGCCAGAACGCTACCAATTACCTTATATTTCTGTCCGCCAGCTGCTTCTATATTTTCATGCAATATTTTAAAGGTATGTTTTCTACACAGAAAGTCGTTAGCGGCTTTTCCACTTATGCAAGAAATTGTTGCACCCGAATCTAAAAGCGCATAAATATCCATGTTAAAGAAAGAAATTCTTATATAAGGACGGTTATCATTTTGACTAAGCTGAACAGCTGACACAAATTTTACGTAATTTTTCCGGTTCCTTCGAACTTTTGACCAGAACGATCGCAATCGGATAGTAGAACGTTTGATTCGTACCCGTGTACTTTTGTTATTTGGCCTCATAAGAGCTTCAGTAAACAATCGTGCTCGCACGATTTCGTAATTTGAGAGCGTTTTGTGGTATGGTAATATATGATGAAATTGTGGAATTGGCTTTGAGGAAGAAGCTGTATGGATAGGATTTGACAGTATTCGAATTGATTGGTCTACTATATTCTTTGGTTTTGAAGTTAATTCTGAGGCGAGCGTAGACGTGAGTTGTCCACGCTCCTTAACAAGTTTCCCTGAGGCCTACATTTCGTACATTTTGGCTTCAAGACATTGACTTCCCCACAGCCGTAACAAAAGATAGTTCGCTCCTCTAAACAGTCTACGTACCGATGTCCTTCTTTCCTACAATTTCAGCAACGTAACTGAGTCTTACCTATCTCTTCAACATCTAACACATTATTTTCTAATAGTATCCGCTTGAAGTTCGTTCACTTGTCGTCTGACAGGTCGCACTGGTATTTTTTCGATACTTTCTAAAAGTGATTCACGACGTAGGAGCAAATAACGTAGGTGTGCTACAGAAGGTATATTTTTGTAGAAAAGTTCATTTCTTATTTTAGGTAGGAAATTTCTTCTCAAGACTTCTTGATCTTGCATTGGATAGCGAGGTCTGTCGCACAAGTGTAAAATTGAGGAATAGAACTCATCGAAACTTTCGTGTTCCTTTTGCTTGCGCTCACGCACAAGCTCCCGCACATCGCCATCAGTGAGATGATCACGAAAATGGGAACGGAGAGCTTCACACAATGGTGTCCACTCTACGCGTGGAACAGACCGGCAATACCTCCAGTACCAATCCCGACCCTTCCCGACAAACAAAATGTGTGAATGTTCACACAGTGCTCTGAAATCTCCATTTAAGCTATCGTTTGTCAACGAAGTAATCATGTAAATGAATTTATCAACCGGCATTTTCTCTGCGCTACCATTAAATGTAATATTCCACCTTTGAATGAGCTGAGCGATTTTACTGCTATTGTTCACAATATTTGGAGCAATAGAAATGCGCTCTCTATTGTTTATGAGATGGTTTTGTCCCCCAACTCCGGGCTGTCGATTCACATTTTCTTCTGCCGCAGGAGCTATGTTACTGTTTACCCGTGCACTGTGGAACAAAGTTGATTGGACAGCGGGATATTGCTCTTGGGGCCATTCAGGCTCAGTTATGTGCCGCGCATTTATTTGACCTACTTGTAGAGTTAAATTTTGG
>NW_016159091.1:63607-67430 GCF_001687245.7 Rhagoletis zephyria
TGCAATGTAATGCGATTTTTCTCTAACGCTTACACAGGTTATAATTACAAGTAAGATTTTGAAATCTGATATAGCATATGTATACAGACAGTTAGTTATACTGATTGGGGAAGTATATGTATAAGAAAATTAATATGAATTATGCACTTACATGATATTACGGTGTTCTCCTTCGGCTGGCCAGGCGATGAGATGCACGTAGTATGCTGTTTAAATTGATAAAAGGTGGTGGTATGCATATGCTATCGAAAATATTCAAAACTTCTAAAACTTTAAAATTTTTATTTTTTTGTTTTATAACTAAGTAGCACTAGTTTCTTAGACTTTTGTAATATTTTCAGAAATCAAAATTTTAATTAAAATTTTTTTTTTTTTTTTTTTTAGTTATTGATTAATTTTTACAGCCATTATGGCCTAGATTTCCAATACGTGAGTTTTAATTAATTGCCGAGATTAATTTACTGCCACCACATGAAGAAATCTTCGGAGCCTGGTTTACGGGTTCCTGTAAGTTGCAGGTTTCGGTGTAGACCAGGAAAGAACTTTCCCTAGAACGGATTCCCAATATGTTTTGAATGAGTCCAACGAGGGTAACCGTGTACCTCGTGTCCTCCACGTGCAAAAAATAATCCTTCCCAAACTTAGAGTTTTATTTTAACTTTCTTTCGCGACCAGATCTTAACTCCACCAGCATCCAAATCAGAAAGACAGCAATTTTAAGTCTATTGCTCTAGTAAGCCTCGCTCTGTGGTTTTTCACTACGTTCTCTCAGGCCTTGGTATTGGATTAGTACATAATATATGTATGTAATTTACTAGTAACTATAATATCCACGGTACCTAAATACCTTTACGCTGCTTATTTATGTATGCGTATTTTGTATGGTAAATTGCAAGATTGGGGTATATATGTATACACACCTATAGGTGAGCATGGGAATCACTGCACCTACTTGCCACTCTATCACAGGCTTTTCCACTCTTATACTCGTGGTATAAGAAATCGGGTGACTAAAATGACCAGAATATGTACCTTAAGATTTCAATCATAACATCTGCTACCACCAGCGGATTGCGAGTTTAATACTTTCAGAACTGGAACGTCGCTTCCCATCCGAACTACGTGGCTAAGCCAGCGGAGCCGCTGTATTTTCGTTCGATACACTATGTCCATTTCGTTGTAAAGCTCATACAACTCATCGTTCCATCGTCTGCGGTACTCCCGTCGCCAACGCGCAGAGGCCTGTAAATTTTCCCTAAGATCTTTCTCTCCAATACTTCAAGAGCCGTCTCATCGAATGTTGTCATTGTCTAAGCTTCTGCGCCATATACCAGCATGGGCTCGATGAGTGACTTATAGAGTGTGGTTTTTGTACGTCGAGAGAGAACTTTACTCCCGAATTGCCTATTCAGTCCAAAGTTGCATTTGTTGGCTAGAGTGATTCTGCGTTGGATTTCCATACTGACATTATTATCGGTGTTAATGCTGGTTCCCAAGGAAACGACATTCTCTACTTTCTCGATATTACAACTGGCAACAGTAATGTTCGTCTTGCCTTCGTTGATCACCAAACCCAATCGCTTTGCTTCTTTACCCAACTTGGAAAAGGCAGGACAGACTTCGACGTTTTTGTTACCGATGATATCGATGTCATTGGTATCCACCAGAAATTACACGCCAGGAGTTCACAATAGTAATAGTAATCATAATCATAATAATATTATCTGATGTTATTCAAAATTTCTTTACTCGCAATATACTTAGGCCAAAAACATAGTGGAGCGGCGAGCGAAGAGCATCGAGCAAAGCGTCGATTTCAAACGCATATGTTTCAATGGGATAGCCATATATCTAATACTTCTATATTGATAGTAACGTATCTTCACTATGTGTTTTTATTCCGCAATCAAAGGGAGACAGCCTATCAAATAAATGTTTGCTTGTGTTAGTATAAATGTATATTTGTGAACTATTACAAACAAACCACTGTCAAGTCACTCCAGGAGCGGTTTAAATTACAAATATTAAAAAAATTTAAAAATAAAATAACCAAAAATTTTTCCCTGAACGTGATTGGGGCGAGCTTTGAATAAGCAGCAAGAGATGTATTAGTTACACTTGAGGCGATCACCATAACCACTCTTAAAATTTAATTTTCTAAAATATTGGCGATTACTGCACCGCTCCTGATTTTTTATTCTTTTCAAATGTCATTCTGAGTACATTGGTTGGTTGGTTTTCTCGTTCTATCAGTATATATCTGCACTCTAATGTTGGCGGATGTACTTTCAACGTACAGCCAATATAGAAGTATTACATATATGGGGAGAGCGTATAGTGAAGAGCAAAGCGTACACACACTTTTTTAATTGAAGCCTTGCTCGATGAAAGCTCTTCGCTTCACTCGCCGCTCCCCTATGTTTTGACCTATGGCACTATGGCGACCAAACGAAATTGTTTATAATTCAAATTTAATTGTTTTATAATGTAAAGGAATGGTGACAACAATTTTAAGTTTTCATTATTTCATTTCACGGGATATTTTTATGTTTTCGTTACGCTTTTTATCATTTCTTCATTTGTATCCGTAACTTTTTATTAATTTTTTTCCATTGCGTAATTTGTATACCAACTTATCACTTCGTTTGATAAGATATCGTAAATTCTCTTTTTTCAAACTGTCCGGATTTGGATAAGTAGAAACATTAAAAAAAATTCTCTAGTAAAGCTTTCCCAATCACTTTCCGTTTCGAACCAGTTATAATACTTCATTTAATTTCAATATTTTCAGTTTATTTTACATATTGCATAATCCTATATAGAATAGAAATACCTTTCGTTTGGTACCAATATTGTAACATTTCATTTATTTTATCAATTTAATTGAGTTAAATTTTCAAACAGGTAACAAACCTCCTCAAACATATTTTCGGCTGTAAGTCTTCTTAAAACTATTTAGTTTGATACCCACATTGCAATATTTCGTTTATTTAATCAATTTAACTGAGTTACAATTTTAAAATAGGTTGCAACCCCCCTCAAAAATATTTCCAGCAGTCATGTTTTTTAGACCTCTTTAATTTGATTCCTATATTGTAATAAGTCATTTATTTTATCGATTAAATTTAGTTAAATTTTCAACAGGTAACAACCCTCCTCAAAAATATATTCGGCTGTAAGCTTTCTTAAAACTCTAAAGTTTAATACCCACATTGCAATATTTCATTTATTTTATCAATTTAACTGAGTTAAAATGTTCAAATAGGTTGCAACCCTGCTCAAAAATATTTCCAGCAGTCACCTTTTTTAAACATCTTTAATTTGATACCTATATTGTAATAAGTCATTTATTTTATCGATTAAATTTAGTTAAATTTTCAAACAGGTAACAACCCTCATCAAAAATATTTTCGGCTGTAAGCTTTCTTAAAACTCTAAAGTTTAATACCCACATTGCAATATTTCATTTATTTTATCAATTTGACTGAGTTAAAATTTTCAAATAGGTGGCAACCCTCCTCAAAAATATTTCCAGCAGTTATCTTTCTTAAACCTCTTTAATTTAATATCTATATTGTAATATATCATTTAGTTTATCAATTAAATTGCGCTAAATTTTTTAACAGGTGGCAATCCTCCTTTAAAATATTTTCGCCTGTGAGCCTTCTTTAAACTCTTTAGTTTTATACCTTGCAATATTTCATTTACTTTATCAATTTAACTGGGTTAAAACTTTTAAAATAGGCGGCAACCCTCGTAAAAAATATTTCCAGCAGTTATCTTTCTTAAACCTTTTTAATTTAATATCTATATTGTAATATAT
>NW_016159091.1:67522-77361 GCF_001687245.7 Rhagoletis zephyria
TAAAATATTTTCGACTGTAAGCCTTCTTAAAACTCTTTAGTTTGACACCCACATGGCAATATTTTATTTATTTTATCAATTTGACTGAGTTAAAATTTTCAAATAAGTGGCAACAAAAATATTTCTGGCAGTTATCTTTCTTAACCCGCTTTAATTTGATACCAATATTGTAATATTTCATTTATTTCATCAGGGTAGTTTAGTTAAACTTTGAAACAGATGGCAACCCTAATGATACATATTTTCGGCTGCAAGCCTTCTTAACACTCTTTAATTTGATACCCACATTGCAATATTTCATTTACTTAATCAACTTAACTGAGTTAAAATTCTCAAATAGGTGGCACCCCCCGTCAAAAATACTTCCCGCAACTATCTTTCTTAAGCCTCTTTAATTTGATACCCATATTGCAATAATTTGTTTATTTTATCAATATATTTGGGTTTAAAAATTTTCAAATAGGTGGCAACCCTCCAGTTTTTTGCGATATCATTGGTTCTGGTATTATACCGAACAATAAAAAATAATAATTATTCAAATCGGTTCAGCCGTTCTCGAGTTTTGACGACCATGACATACGAACACAACATTTTTATTAATATAGATAAAGATAATAAAATAACACTCAAGAGAAAAAAAAACATATAAAAATACTAGCGGTATCCCGGTGTGCTTCTCTGCACCAAATATTGAAAAATGAATGAAAAATCCTGGAATTTTTCTATATGAATTTTTTTTTTACTATATTGCAGCCATGTTTATACTTGACTTAATTTATCCGAAGAAAAAATAAACACAGCACATCATAGCAACAATTTTTCACTATGCTTGCGATTTTTCATGTATCTGCTATTGTACCATATACGTGGTTCATGTGACAGCCATAAATTATCATATATCATGAACCACTCTATCGAATTCGGGCACACTTCACATAACTCATCTGCATAATAGCCCGACTATGCCGTATAAATTTTGGTGGAAATCTTGCACTTATTTTTTTATATATAAGAAGGGAGGTGCCACGCCCTCTTTTCCAATACCGCCCATTTTTCTCCATTAGTATGGAATTATTTGATATACCTCTATACCCATTTCCAGTACTATACCACAAATATTTCAAGAGATATACAATATGAAAATTTTAGCTAGTATGGGAGGTGCCACACCCCCTTCTACGAATTCGGGCAAAGTTCACACAAACCATCTGCATGATAGCCTGAATATGCCGTATAAATTTGGTTGAATTCGGTGGAGCCGTTCTCAAGTTATGAGGTCACACCAAAAACGTGAACTTATTTTTATATATAAGATAACGAATAATCAAAAATAATTATCTACATAAATACATAATTTTTTATTTTTATTATATCTGATTTCTTCTTTTAATGATAAATAAGATGATTATTTCTTAATTTCTTCTAAGTACATTTATTACTATTTATTTGAGTATTTGAAACAAAATAGTTAATCATTAACATTTAAACAAACACCAAATCTTTTTTGCTATTCAAAATCAAAAATAAATATGTTTAAAATTATCTTTAAACTTCTTTTCACGAAAAATATTATTTTGTGTACTTACCTGTGTCCTAGAACTCAGACGCTATATTTCTCCATGCCAAACTAGTCATGTCTGTTCTACGGTAGTTTTTTTTCGGTATAGTTCCATAAACATGGTTTTTTTATATTAATTCGACAAAAAAAAATTGAGGATGATGATTACGCCTGTGAAACGATCATGCTTATTGCAAAAAATGCCGCGTAATACTAATCTCACCTCGTTCAGAAAACCGTATCGCACGTGCGATACGCATGCAATATTATATCGCAGCGGTGTCGCACGTGCGTTACGTATGCGATATTATATCGCAGCGGTGTCGCTGTCGTGCAAGTGTGCACAGTTTTCATCGCTTGCTACCAATTCCCACGTACTCAACATGCCGATGTCCCATTCATATCGCATCGCGTATTGTATAGCATATCGCATCGCATATCGTATCGCTCTAATGTGCACCGTGCCTTATACTGCTAACACACCATCACAAACAGCAGATGCAGCCAAGCAAAGAGCATCTTCTTGCTCTCCAACAGTGATCAATGCGGAAAACAACGCAGCTGCCGATACCAATGCTTCGACGGCAACAAACAAAGAAGAAAAACAAGCAAAAGCGAAAGCGCACACCCGAAAAAATGGAAAACAAAGCCCAAAAATTTTTTTTATTTATTTATTTATTTAAATTAATTACAATTAAAATTATAACCAATTAAGCACTAGCTGCCAGGGCTATCGGCTTAAGGTGTACATATGTAAGTGCATGCGTTGTGATGGATTATAGTAATTTATCAATACCGATTTTTTTACAAAACTCAAATATCAGTTTAATATTTTTCTCATTCGAATAAGTAAGCAATTCTAAAGGGTTGGGGATCGGGAAGAAGGAAGATATGGAATCTGTAAGTAGCGGGCAGTCTTTGGGAATATAGGGGATGGTTAAGGGGGCATTGCGGCAAAATTGACATGTTGGCTGAGACTCGTTTTTCAATAAATGGGCGTGAGTTAGGCTAGTGTGACCTAGTCTTAGGCGGATGAAGCATTTATTCATGGCTGTTGTTGTCGTCGTAGGAAGCCGGATGGCAGTTCTATTTGGATTGTGTGACTTGTATATGTGGGAGTAATTTGCCCACTTAATGGCACATCGTTGATATGCAGTTTTGGATATTAATATCGCCACGGCTTTGCTTGAGAACGGCATGAAAGTAAAAACTGGAGCTTTCGTTGCTGATTTGGCTGCTTTATCTGCGCACTCATTTCCATTGATACCTGCATGGCCGGGAATCCACATCAATTTTATTCTTTCCCCTAGTTGAATGATGAGCTGTTTTATGGCGATAATTGGTTCCGATGAGGTTCTTGTCGATTTGATGGCTTCAAATGCCGAGAGGCAGTCTGTACATATTATGGATTTGTCTTTTGACGATTTAATTAAAAGTAGAGCAGACAGTATGCCCTGCACTTCTGCATCAAAAGCCGTTGCAACAGTTGGCAGCCCAAAAAAATAAAATCTTGAAAGTAGTCACTTCAGGTACTTCTACATCGGCGGAGAATAATCGTTTTAGTATTCTCGATGATATGAATAATGATTCTAACCAATAGGTAGTTAAAAAATACAAGCCTCCTCCGATTTATCTACGAGAATAAAGTTCTAATGCTCTGGTAGATACTCTCTTAAAACCTGGAGGGGAAAATAATTTTCATGTGGTTCCTATTAAAAAAGGGTAATATACATGAAGTGAAAATACAAGCTCAAAGCGATAATAATTTTCGTAAAATTACCAGTGAGTTTGATAAATGTAAGAAATCTTATTAGACCTATCAATTTAAAAGTAGTCGCGGACTAGAAGTCGTCATAAAAGGCATCGAACTCACAAGGCAGTGTGAACTCACAAGAAGCCCTTAGGGAAGAAGGTTTTAAGGTGCGCAATGTCTTCAACATCAAAAATAAAGAACACATCCCCGAACCGATGTTAAAAATATAGCTAGAAAGCTATAGAAAGGGGAAGTGCATCAAATATATCAATTGCGATATCTTCTACACCGTAAAATCTCCGTAGAAGAACCTCATAAGCGTAGAGGCCCTACAATGTTATAACTGCCAGGAATTTGGTAACACACGTTGCTGTTGCATCTTACCTGGTGTCTGTGTTATCTGTGGGGATCTACACACTTCTAAAGAATATGTGAAACCAAAAATGGACACAAAATCCAAAAAGTGCAGTAACTGTTTTGGAAATCAGACTGCTAACTATAGAGGTTGTCCAGTTTATATCTCAATGAAAGAGAAAACAATTCCCAAAAATATTCCTATTAGGCAAAATCTTATACCAGGACCCGCTAAGCCAATATCTGCGCGAATGACTGTTTATAACTTTACTTCATATGCACAAATGCTCAAAAATACTCCTCCGACATAACCTCTTTTTGGTCAGAATAGTAGTAAGAAGCTACCATAAACAACTTTATGAAATTTATGCAGGAGCAAATGATGGCAATGCAGAGCATGTGACCAACTATTTCATAGATCAAGGAAGTACAGGTTAGGTTCGTTTAGGTTAACACCGCAAGCCGGTTACCAAATTTCGAATGCGTCTAATTTCTATTCCTGAGAGCTCAGCGTCAGTTCAGAAGAGCGAGCCAAAATGCTTCCATCTTAGCCTCGCGAAGGTTGGGCAGTCTAAGAGAAAGTGTGGAGATGATTTTCTGCAGCGGAGAAACGTTTTATATTCCTCTTTTATGCCACAAAAGGAGCATCGCTTTCTTTTTTCTATTTTATTAGGTATTTAGTAAGGTACGGGGCCGAGCTTACACTAGGCCTAACAATCCAAGAGTGTACCGCAGGAGGAAAGAGGCGTCCCTAGTATCTCCTTATCTAGGGATAACGATTTAAGGGTGCCTCTCCAACGCCAGGTCATGAGCCTCGCAGTTTTCCACGATGTCACTGTGATCCGGCACCTAAACTAGAAGTACCTAAGAAGTATTCCGACGCGATAAATAAAGAAGTCAGATATTATTTTACCGATTTATAAAGCATCATCAAACCTTTTACCAGTGAGTCCTCCGCGTCCTTGATGGCAGCTAGAGGCCAGACAAGGTCTCTGTGAAACAAGATAAGCTTAAATATGGTTCTATAGAGCTAATAAATTACTTTAGGTAAGATACCTTACCGTTTACCGATAGCTTTCCTATAGCAGTACAAGACATCTGACACCTTTCTTTTACCCTTTCCTCAATCTTAGGCTTCCACGACGGCTTCTTATCCAGTATCAAGCCTAAGTACTTGACCCCGTCTGAGAGCCGCAGACGAACACCCCCACTCAAGGAAAGGGCCACAACAGGTATCTTGTACTTCCTCGTAAACAAAACCAGTTCCACCTTGCTAAGATATACTGCGAGGCCGCCGTTGACGGCCCACCTAGTTACCTGGTTCAGGTAACTTTCAGCTAGGGACACGAATTTCGATACGATACGATACCATGTCGATACTTTTGGCATTCGATACCGATATCTTCTACTCGATAGTTTTAAAACGATATTTTTTGGAATCGAGTACCAGAACCCTAGTATCGTATCGAATGTCATAAACACACATTCCAACACTGAAAAAAAATTTAGAATTAAAAAAAACGTGCTAAATTGAAAAAATACGCATATTAAAGAGCGCCAACCCAACTCGTTTTAAATTTGAGTATATACGTTATAAAATATGTCGTTGTGAAGTGCACAGATGCTTTTTCGTAATTAAGAAGAAAAAAAAAATATTTTATGTTCCGTCTGATGGTAATTGAACCCGGACCCTCCTAGCCGCAACCAATTGTATCAAGCGTCTTTGCACACTCAGCTACAACCATACATATGAAGGTGTTTTCAAATGTTGAGTTTGAATCAACATCACAGCGCGAGATTAGTGCATTATGTCATACCATGGATGTGTGTATAGGGATAATTCGCGATTCGGTGCATAAGAGCTGACAAATTTATGCAATTGCAGAAATATGCCATGGATTGTGAGCGACCTTTATTAAACTGTCATGGCAAGGCTTTTGCAAAACAATTTTTGTGCATCAGCTTTGGTTTTGTTTATGAATGCAATGCATAGCATTTTTATGCTATGGATTTTCGGTATTGCAAAATAGCCCTTATGTGTTGTCACCGCTGTGCATGCTTTGTATACAATTACATATGAAAAAGCATCCGAGACGTGGCAAACGCCATCCGTGTAGTGAAAAATGCTTCATTTTTATACGGGCGTATTTGAATTGAATATTTCCATTATACGTACGTAGTGTATGTATAAAGGAAAAAATCCATGTTGTTAAGACTTTTCACTTGATCTTAATACGAACATTTTTAAACGGTAATCAAATAAAAGATGTTTATTCTTACAACGGGTTTTTTTTTCTCAGTGAAGGATAATGTTATTAATAGCTCAACCTAATATTACCGGCAAGAGTTTTTCTACGCACGCACGCAAGTTTTTCTCATTTGACTAGCCCAAATCAATTTGCGTGCGTGATTTCTCAGAGTTGCATTACTGTAAAATTTACAGAAGTTTGCTGAAAAAAATTGGAATTCATAGTCGCGCCAAAATGCCAATTGAGCATAAACGTCAAATCGAAATGTCACGCAAGACAAATCTTGGAATTTTAGTTAGCTTTTTACGCGCGCATATAAGGTTGGCACGTAACAATTCTTCCCGATATAAATTGGGCTTTAAAGTGCAGAAATTTGTACTTTGGTTAGGATTGCATGTGGTGGGATTTGATCTCGCGGCGTCGGTGTTTAATTCAACACCTCAATCGCTACGTGTTGTAATAATAATAAAGTCCGGCGCTTACACAATATCTTAGTGTTTGGCCGAACTTCTCCTCCGATTTGTTGCGTGGGCCTTAATGCAGTTTTATGTCGACTCTGAACGGCGATTGTATTTTATGGGAAACTGTTTTTCATTTTCAAGGTTTGCGCACTTCTAACCACTACACCCCAGTGGCCTATATGCGAGACCTATATTCAGATAAGTTTTTTGGATTTTGATATCGATATTTGGAATATCGAGTCTTTTTATTCCGATATTAATGGGTACCCGATATTTTTAAAGCGATACTTTAAATGAGTACCATATCGATACTCTCGGTTCGATATCATGTCCCTACTTTCAGCTAGATCAAAAAGGGTATGTAAAAGTCGTCCCTTAACCAAAAGCTCCACATCATCTACATAGGCGATCACCCGACAGCCCACTCTTTCCAGTTCCTCTAAAAGGTCGTTTAAAATCGAAGTCCAGAGCAGGGGGGAGAGAACACAACCTTGGGGAGTGCCGCTATTGGCTCTGCGCTGAGTACAGGCGCTCGCCCACTCCGCCGCGACATTTCTGTCACAAAGTAAGCTGTAGAAAACCTTATTAGGTTGGTCTCAACCCCCAGATTATGAATAGACTTTACTATTGCCTCTGGAGTGCCATTGTCGAGGGGGCCGACATCGAGCAAGGCGTGAAGACTTTCTCTGACCACTTTAGCAATGTATGCAAGGTGGTGTCCACCGAGCTCTTGAAAGATATTCACGAGGCATCGCGTTTCTTATGTGCAGGTCTATCCATCTCTCTAGCGGTTTTAGCAAAAACAAAGACAGACTGATAGGCCTAAAATCCCTAGGAGAATCATGCGAGCCTTTTCCGGCCTACGGGGTGAACGCATGACTGGCTACCCTTCAAGACTTGGGGATGTACCCGTCCTCACGCAGTTCGCAAGTATGATGCCATCGGTCCCAGGCGAATGATTTGAACGAATTTGTGACGAAATGTGACGATCGTCCGGAAAATCGGAGAACTACAGGACCTGAAGTACAAAATATTGCAAAGAAATACATTAGACTGTACTTCGAAGTACGAAGTAAAAGAGCTAAAAAAGAAGTACTGTACTTCCGAAAGAAGTACGGTTGGTCACATTAAGCATGGTACAAGATTTGATTAAAAATCAAAATCTATTACTTCAAGCCATTTAAGCTAAACCATGTATAATCTCAAAATTTGTTTTTGGAATGCGAACGGGATAACCCAGCCTAAAAACGAACTAGAAATTTTCCTAGAGCGATATCATATAGACGTTTTGCTTGTATCTGAAACCCACCTAACGCAATTCAATAACTTTCAAATTAATGGGTACAAATTCTATGATAATAAGCATCCACAAGGTAAAGCCCGAGGTGGAACAGCCATTCTCATTCGTAACAGAATAAAGCACTATGAATTAGAATCGCAAAGTGATGAGTTCGTTCATAACACTGCAATACACATTGATGACCACTTGGGTGGCCTTACCGTATCTGCTATATACTGCCCCCCCTGTCATAACATAACAATTTAATGAATTTTTCCTAAAGTTTAGTAGTAAGTTTATTGTAGCAGGAGATTACAATGCCTAGCACACATTCTGGGGATCTAGATTGATTACACCAAAGGATAGAAATCTATATAAAGTAATCCAGAAAAGAGAATTTCACGTCTTGCCTACTGGTCAGCCAACGTATTGGCCATCTGACCTCAAAAAAAAGGGTATTGTGCGACACCGAGTTAATACTGAAGCCTTAATTGATCTCTCTTCAGATCATTCACTCAACTAACACACAACATTATCAATGTTTATTAATTATGGTGAAAAACAAAAAAATCTTACAAATAAGCACACAAACGGGTTAAAATACAGAAAGTATGTCAGTTCGCACATTTACCTACTCCTTTTCGGACCAAGAATGATATCGACAGCGCAGCTGAACATCTCACTGAAAAGGCCGCAGAAATTGCAACACCAAATCCTTCTATTAATCATCGCAGTTCTTACTGCCCCGGCCTGCACACCCCAAACATTCTTAACTTAATAAGTAAAAAACGCAAAATAAAGAAAGGGTTTGCGGGAAATGTTGCCCCTCATTCTAATTACCTTAAACGAGCAATTTTTGTGTATCCATAAGTTTCTCGGCAACGGCTCTAACGTAGCAAAATGAAAAATCGTTTTAAAAAGGCTTTCGAAGTTGTATTTCTTCCAATTGTCAAAACCTTTTATTTGTCACGGGGAAAATACCGTAAAAATTATTTGTATCGTGCGAATATCTATAGAAATTATCAAGTTTGAAAAAATGTTAGCACAGCGACAACAGCCAAGCATTTGCTTTTTTAGAAATTGTTATTGCTTTGCTAGCCGGAAATTACAAGTACCTGATGAAGATCTTGCAGAAGCAATGAGCTTCGCCGATGATGCTTTAAAGGAATTTGAAGAAATGCCACAAGATGCAGAAAACTACTTTCATTTGCTTTTCGAACACGTAGAAGAAGTATGCACCAACCTAGGTACAGAAATCAAAGTACCGCGATACAGCAGTCGGCAAAAGAATCGCTTTAATGTGAAAACCGGAGACGCCGAGGCATACTATCGCATTGCTTTTTACATTCCCTTCCTTGATACATATATTGCTCATTTGAAAAGCCGGTTCCTAAACCATAAATCAGTTTTGAATAATTTTAGTGTTTTGTTTCCAAAGTATGATTTTAACGAAAAAAAACTGAAGAATTGTTTGCTTTCTATGAAAAAGTAATCGACTGCTCGAAACAAAGCTTTCTTCTGGAGGTAAAAATGTGGAAAAACCGAGTTTCACACGAACATTTTCGAAATGCTTTCGAAGCATTACAAGTAGCTAATACAACGTCTTTTGGGAATGTTATTAAGATCTTACGTATGTATATTGGCACTTTTGCCCGTTTCAATAGCCACAGCTGAACGAAGCTTTCCATGCCTGAAAAGAATTAAAACCTACTTGAGAAATACAACAAGTCAAGAAAGGCTCAACGGTCTAGCATCTATGAATATTCACAAAGCTATACATTTTTCAGTTGACGAAGTTCTAGAAGAATTTTTCAAAAAACCATGAAAAATTTGAAAATTCTTCGTTTCATTGATTTATAAGTGAAAAGAAAAAATTAATGTGTTTAAATTTATCAAAATGTTTTATAAATAAAGCGAAAACTTGAATATATGATTTTAAAAATTTAACTTTAAACTTTATTACGCATATTTTCTTCCAAAGAGCCTTTTTGCTTGACCCATATTAGAGAAATATTATTCCTTGACTTGAGGGGGGAGGGGTTTTTAATAACATGCTTAAGTTGGGGCACTTCCCCACTTATATAAACTTTCGGAAATAATTATTAGTAGTAAGTTCATATTGGCCGATTAGAGTGATTTCTGTATTTTCCAAAATATTTGAAAAACTTCTATTGAAAAAAATACA
>NW_016159091.1:77386-85893 GCF_001687245.7 Rhagoletis zephyria
TCTTCATCAGGTACTTGTTATTGCTTTGCTAGCCGGAAATTACAAGTACCTGATGAAGATCTTGCAGAAGCAATGAGCTTCGCCGATGATGCTTTAAAGGAATTTGAAGAAATGCCACAAGATGCAGAAAACTACTTTCATTTGCTTTTCGAACACGTAGAAGAAGTATGCACCAACCTAGGTACAGAAATCAAAGTACCGCGATACAGCAGTCGGCAAAAGAATCGCTTTAATGTGAAAACCGGAGACGCCGAGGCATACTATCGCATTGCTTTTTACATTCCCTTCCTTGATACATATATTGCTCATTTGAAAAGCCGGTTCCTAAACCATAAATCAGTTTTGAATAATTTTAGTGTTTTGTTTCCAAAGTATGATTTTAACGAAAAAAAACTGAAGAATTGTTTGCTTTCTATGAAAAAGTAATCGACTGCTCGAAACAAAGCTTTCTTCTGGAGGTAAAAATGTGGAAAAACCGAGTTTCACACGAACATTTTCGAAATGCTTTCGAAGCATTACAAGTAGCTAATACAACGTCTTTTGGGAATGTTATTAAGATCTTACGTATGTATATTGGCACTTTTGCCCGTTTCAATAGCCACAGCTGAACGAAGCTTTCCATGCCTGAAAAGAATTAAAACCTACTTGAGAAATACAACAAGTCAAGAAAGGCTCAACGGTCTAGCATCTATGAATATTCACAAAGCTATACATTTTTCAGTTGACGAAGTTCTAGAAGAATTTTTCAAAAAACCATGAAAAATTTGAAAATTCTTCGTTTCATTGATTTATAAGTGAAAAGAAAAAATTAATGTGTTTAAATTTATCAAAATGTTTTATAAATAAAGCGAAAACTTGAATATATGATTTTAAAAATTTAACTTTAAACTTTATTACGCATATTTTCTTCCAAAGAGCCTTTTTGCTTGACCCATATTAGAGAAATATTATTCCTTGACTTGAGGGGGGAGGGGTTTTTAATAACATGCTTAAGTTGGGGCACTTCCCCACTTATATAAACTTTCGGAAATAATTATTAGTAGTAAGTTCATATTGGCCGATTAGAGTGATTTCTGTATTTTCCAAAATATTTGAAAAACTTCTATTGAAAAAAATACAAACCTTCACTAACAAGTAACCAAATAATACCACCACATCAGTTTGATTTTCGTGAAAAAAGCAATACTGCACCGGTGTATTTTTGGACATCTCTCAAGCTTTTGACAAAGTCTGGCAATGAAGGCCTTATATACAAACTAAAGGCTTCTTACAAGCTCAAGAATATTTGAAAAAGTTAGAGCTATGGCTGGGTTCTTGGAGGATAAAGGTTAACGAAAGCAAGTGTGTTCAGACAACATTTACTTTGAAGACAGAAACTTGCCCACCACTAAAAATAAACAGCAAGGCTATACCACAAAAAGATAGTGTCAAATACCTTGGGATAACACTAGATAGAAGACTTACCTGCAAAAAGCCTGTAGAAAACTAAAATTTCTCAAGCGAAACTAAAACAAGCAAGCCTTCAATGGGTTATAGGACACAAATCTAAATTAAGCCTAGATAACAAGATGTTGCTTTTTAATATGATGATTAAACCATGTTGGGCATATGGAATCGGACTTTAGGGCACAGCGTGCAATTCCATTTTGAACAGATTTCAAAGACTGCAGTCAAAAATTTTACGCGCCATATGCGGAGCACTGTGGTACATAAAAAATACAAATATCCGCAAAGATCTTAATGTAAATACGGTGCATGAGGACATAAGAGGGCTAAGTACCAGTTACTCACACGGTTAATGAACCATCCAAATCGACTAGCGAGAGATCTTCTTAGCCCGAGATATGCAAGAAGACTAAAAAGAAAGATTTCTCCGATATTATCAAATGATGCGCAATATAACAAATTTCGATATACGCAATATATCAACTTTCGGCTCTGGAACTCGCCCTTTCAGACCAACTACCCAACACCAGTGTCAGTGCAGCTCGGAAACTTGTCCTTTCCGACCGAACACAGCCTACTGGGTTGTAATTACTTAAATATAGAGAAGCGAAGGGCGGCGTGAAAACTAGTCCTTTCCACCTGCCTAGGCAGTGCGGCTCTGGAACTCGTCCTTTCAGACCGCCTGCCCAGCACGATATCCAGCGATCCTGCTGCTCGGAATCTTGTCTATTCCGACAGCCGCAAGAGCTGTAATAAATCTACATGTATGAAAAAATAAAAAAATTCTAAGCATTGCCGCAGAAATTTTAAATTTAATGTAGTTTGTAAGATTTGAAAACTTATTGTTAGTTTCAAAAGAAAGATTCAACGATGCAACGATGGGCGCAGCTGTTTAGCTCATCTGCTACGAAACTGCTGGCAACTGTTGAACCCAACAACTACGTCTTAGAAACGGCTTCATGAATATGCTGCCAAATGAATAGCTGATAAATGTAAACAAGTGAAATTGCAATAAATAAGGATACATAGTTGCGCCGATAGTATTTAGAATTTAACGCTTAGCTGCTGCCGTGGTGAAAAAATCGTTCAAGGGTATAATGAATTAAACATTGTATAATTATGTAGCATACATCTTAAAAAACATACATTTGGAAACGTAGTATTATTATAAAATATTTTAGTTACATTATGACATGAGTAATATAAAATAGAACAAATTTATTTGCAACTCCCACCTACACTGAGAAAGAGGGTTAGTTTCGACAACTAAAGATATTTAGTTTCCGAATTTTGACAATGGATTGGTAATTGAAGGGTTAGTTTCGGCAACTAATGATATTTAGTTTTCGAATTTTGACAATACTTGGGAACTGTTACCAAGGACTAGGAACTATTACCATGGATTAGTAATTATAACTAAATATATTAAAGCTTCTGATATTAATCTAGGTTGTAGCAAATCGTTAATTTAGTTGAAGGGTTTGGTAAATACTAATCAATATTTCTTTGAAGCATATTCCTACAAATTCTATTCAACTTAAGGTATGGTTCATAAAAGGATGTCATTAAGCTCTGCTAATGCAGATAAGCTTTCTTTCAACACATGGTTTAGTCATAGTTACCAAATCTTAGTTGAGACAAAGAATACTGAGTGCTCTCTGAGCACATGTGTGTTTCACATACGAAGCAGTGTTGCCATTTTAGCCGTTTTCCGGCTGGATTTAGCCATTTGCGATAGCAAACAGCCGGAGAAATTTCGATTTAGCTGGCTGCCGTTTTTAGCCGATTTTGCTATTTGTTAGAAATGGCTACTAGCCTTATCGCCGAGAAAATTTTCATGTCAGGCAGGGTTATATAAAATTGGGCCGATTTCTCCTATTTTTAATTTAAACGAATATATTTTTTCTAAAGAAGGCCGTAGCGGGTATTTTCTTCATAAAATATTTGTTATGAATGTCTTAAATTTAAGTCGTTTGTGTTTGGATATAGTGCCAACACATAGAATAAATATTACAGGTATTGTGTTCCCGGATAGCGCATATTCAATTCTGCCTTAATTACAAAACATCATTATTGCCCTCGCTTAAAGGTTTAAGGCAAGGGAAAAATGGATATTTTCAAGCACTATGTACATATATGTACATATTTGTATACATATATGTATTTTTTTTTAAATAAACTTTCTTTGCTGAGAACGTATTTAAATTCCAAAACCCGGAGACCAACTTGAATTTAGAGAACCCACACTGAAGTGCGTCAAAATGAAAATAAGAGAGCACAAATTTCTACGTAAAGTAAAACTCTCTGGGAAGACAATATGTTTGTTCGTCGAAAATCCAGCGAGAATTATCACTCAAAATATCAGGTAGTAAGAAAAATTCTCCCAAATTCTATTTAAGTAGAAAAATGCAACGGTGGGCACCAGGGAAACTTGAAAATTCCTCTAAATTTGCGTTCGGGCAGAAATTTGCAGGAATTTGTAAATTTCCCTGCCCGCTAGTGTCCATGGTTGCAAACATAACAAATTTGTATAGAATTTTTTAAATTTTTTCAGAGGGGCAAAACACAAGATCGACATATATATTTCTTGTTAGTCTCAATTTTTTCAACATACGTTTCAATTTCTCTATCGTAGTAACTATCGGGTTCCCTATATCGACTCTGGTTGAGATTGCATTCTGCTTACGAATACAGTGTTTTTCAGCCGAGTACCTATGAAATCATTGGAATTAACTAAATTAAATAAGTAAACAAGTATTTACTTACATTTTTCATTTAAAATCGCTAAAGTTTGTAAATTTTTAAGTCTAACGAACTTCTTTATTCAAATTATCGTCGACAAAAAATCCAACCATGTGCCACAATAATATACATATTTTTCCTAATTTCAAATTCTTGCCGGTAAAATTTTTTCCAGCTTGAATTTGCGACTTCTCTCCAAGAACAAGTCTTTCTACTTGTGATTTATTGAAATAAAACATGTGAAATTTAGTTGAAAAACTTTAGCCGTTTTTATCCGGTTGGTCCAAAATATTCTGACAACACTGGTACGAAGAGCGCCGGCTGACCAATGCACACCAGTGTTGCCGTTCCAGACCTTTGGTGCCTAGATTTAGCTACCATATACTCTTTTTGGCCACATAAATTTAAAGTTGCCCCTAGCCCTTCTTTAGCGCTTTGGAAAATTTATTCATACTTGGCATGAAAAACTTCTATATGCTTAATTTGATCTCATGTTTTTCTCATTTATGTAAGATACGTTAAATAAGGATATGAAGTTCCCTAACTTGTTGTTATTTAACCTTTAAAAATAGCTTAAGATAGGATTAAAGTAATTGGCACGTAGTCATAGTCGAAATAAAATCCACTGAAAAGTTAGTTGCAGTTATTTTTTACAGGCATCCCATTGGAAACATACAGCACCCCATTGATAGAGGGCTTCTAGTGTACAAATTTTTTGTAACATCAGGAGTTGAAGACTTGATCTAGCTGATAGTCTCTTAAAATTACCTCCAATCACGTCGTAAGCAGATTTCCCATGTGAACTTGCAACAAAGTTCAATTATGCCATTTCCTTGAAGGGATTTTCGTGATTTCAGACAGTTAGTAAAGATACCATGATTTATTCATATTGTTTTTGTTTTTTACACACCTTTCCTCTTTCAGAAATATACAATTTCATAAAATTTTAATGTCTACTTATCGAGCGTTAGACGATCTAATGTCCATACGCCTAAGTAGCCTATTACGCCCATTTGGGTACTTAAAGTTGACATTATAGACAATTTTTTGTATGTAAAAATAAAAATTTTTAAAAATGCTATAAAAAAAAATTGAAAAGAAAAACGTTTACTTATATTTTTTTTATACGTTGCACATTAATGTAAAAAATGTACAATTAGAGCCCATAATAGGACGGAAGAAATAAATTTTTTTCATTAAGTTTTGTTAAAAGGTGTAAAAGGTTAAAATTTAGTTTCAGAAGCTTTAGAACTAAGTAATACATATATTGTTATCAATAGGGCTCGGAATCTCATGCATTAAAAAATCGAAAATATGCGCGTATGATATGCACTCAAAATTCAAAAATATGCGCCATAAACAAGTAAAATATGCAATTTTAAATATTTTCCTAATATTTTATTGCCGGTATAAAAATAAACAACACATGTATTTTAACAAGAAAATAAGGAAAACAATTCACTTTAAAATACAATAAATATGTATTTATGTATCAAACTAGTTTACAATCAAGCTTTTCGATACAATCTTGTGTAAATAGAAACATTGACAGTTTGAGAAAGTTTGCCATTTTGATTCCACAACTCGAGCAACCTACAGCCATTTGGCGGCTTTAATGAATTTCAGTAATCCATACAGAGAGGAGAGGCACTTCACTCTAAAACATTCTGCAGGAATGGCTTGCAGAGTGTATTTAGCCTCATCCTTGCAAAGGCTGGACTCTTGCACAGGAAGCGTTCGACTGTTTCTTTTGAACCAGGGTCATCGCAACTACTACACCAACAGACCAGTGCCCTGTGCACACTGCAGTAAGTTAGTAGTCATTGCTAAGAGAGCTTCGGTCTAAGTGGGTCGTAGGACACCCAGAACTGCCGGGTAATCTTGTACGAGCCTTTACGGTTCCTTTGCGGTTGTTATTTTTTATCTTCCTGAGCGAAGCGCCTATATCCAACGCTTAGGACACATTCAGTGCGGAGCCGCACCTTGCTGTCACGTTTCCGTAAATGTCCCTATGTCCCAGGAACCATATTAGGGTAATTTCGTATTGATCAGAGATATAGGCCAGCACTCTCCTACAGTCTTCCACTAGTTGAGATCTAATAGAGGTAGAAAAGAGTACCTCAATGGCCCCTTGGCTATCCGAGAAGATATTCAGATGAATATTGAAGAAACAATTATAGGGATTTTTTTGGCAAATTTAAATGGTTGTAAACCATAAAAAAGCAAAAATATGCAAAAACCACATGCATTTATTTGTAAAATATAAGGGCTATTCGCGATCCGGTGCAAATGGCCTAGAATCACTGCAGTGCCAATTTGTATTGCAAATTATTTCCAATACACAAACAAAATACACGCATTTGCACTTGTCATGGCTTGACGAATTTGCAATACCGAAAATCCTTAGCATAAAAATACTATGCATTGCAACTGTGGTTGATATTTCTATCAGCTGATTAAAAAAGGTTTACCATGACAGTTTAATAAAGGTCGCTCACAATCCATGGCATATTTCTGCAATTGCATAAATTTGTCAGCTCTTATGCACCGAATCGCGAATAGCCCTATACTAAAATACGCGCAATAAATATGCAAAAGTAGTATTTTTTGCAAAATAAGCAAAATCATGTATTTACTGCAAAATATGCAAAAATATGCAGTAACGATTGAATGCCATTTTAAAGGAAATTTCATGATTCGAAAAGATAATTTAACCATTTCGATTTGAACATGCCCATTAAAAACATGCATTTGCATGAGGCCCGAGCCCTAGTTATCAATTACTGTCATTTCAATTTAGTAGTTTCTTATACTTCTATATCTAAAATTGGATTATTTGCACAATAGGGACTATTTTTCATACCAGCGAGCCATAGGCCCTGGCATGCAGTGCTCCTCTTTTCTGTGTAATAACAATTGTATTGTTGTACCTCATTTCATAAAAAAAAATATAAATAAACCCCCACCACTAAAACATATGTTCTATTTTTTCTTTTGTACACATTTTTTCTTTTGTACACATAAAACACTGGTGCAACGCAACTGGGTCTATTATTTGTGGTCCAGCTCGTCAAAACAGATCAATCTAAATACAAATTGAGAAAAGCTAAGTGCAAAACTTGCTTTGTTTTCGGGTTTTTATTATTTTACACTCCTCTAACCGAAATTATTAGTTTTGTATGACTGTACTTATTCCTTTTACCTATGCCCAAAAGTAAATATATACATACTAGCTTATTCCCGCGGGTTTCACCCCGCGTCTTTATACAAATATGAAAAAAATTATAGATGTTAGATTTTATTTCTGTACCCATTTCGTTATAGCTCGTTATTTGTTAAGCGAGTTAAAGTTAAAACTATGCAATTATAAAATACGAAAGATATCAATCCCTCTAAGTTTACCTTAAAATGGTTCCAGGTATACGACGCGTTTACGTGTAACCTTCTTGGAGGTGCCACGGCGGGTTCTAATATTTCCAACTCAAATTTAGTAACCTGGCCTTTACAAAATACCACTTCTTATTACCGTAGCAAATGCCTCAAGAGAGCTTTAGATTATAAGGCCGAACCCGGCTCTCCCTTTTCCCTTTAATGAAATTTATTCTGTCAGTACGGCACTTATAAAAAAAACCTCCATAACATATTTAAAATACTTCGAGAGATTTTCTATCCTTCCAGAGATATGTATTAAGAAGTTTTTAGTGTGTATGGGAAGCGACATGCGTCCTTTTTTAATAACTCACATTTTTTCCATGAGCAATTGATACATTTAGCATACACAACTCCATACCAAGTTCCAGTATCCTTCCACAAACACTTCTAGGGATATGTGGCAAGAAAAAGTAAATTTGTACTGAAGGTGCCACACCCCTTTTTCTTATAACCCTAGTCTTCTTCCATGAGTTTATAATTGATTTTACATACCCCAGTACCAAGTCCCAGTACTCCACCATGAACACCTCTAGAGATAACCAGTACAAAACAGTAAATTTGTACGGGAGGAACCATGTCCCCTTTTCGAATAATGCAAATTTTTCTCCATGAGTATGGAATTAATTTTGTATACACATCTCGGTACCAAGTTTCAGTCCTCTGCAATTAACACCTCCAGAGATATGCAGCAAAGAATAATCAATTTGCATGGGAGTTGCCACACCACCTTTTCCAATAACTCTCATTTTTCTCCATGAGTATGGTATTAGTTTCACATGCCCGACGACTGGAATTGCATGCCCGACGACTGGAATTTAAATGTGCTCTGCCCAATCCACAAGAAAGGTGACCCCGCCATTCGCGCCAACTACCGCGGGATCAGCCTT
>NW_016159091.1:90009-97147 GCF_001687245.7 Rhagoletis zephyria
AGTACCGCATGGCCCATGAATCATATTTTTCTTGATTATTTCAAAAAGAATGGGATCTTCGGCTTGATTTGGAAGCTCGGCTGATATAACGCTATCAATTTATGTAGTTATAATTTTTTGCTTCAACCAAATCAAAATGTGAGCGTGTGGTAAGCCTCTCTTTTGCCATTCAATTGAGTACATCCAGCATCTGGTTTCTCCAAAAACAAAATTCTTCGTGATGACATTCATAAGACTTATTAGCTTTTGCTTGAATATTCGAGCGAGAAGATCATGTCTGTGCGATGAGCTCTGGCCTGCAAAAAGCAATTCGGTTATTTCACTCCACGATGGATGGCAAGTGAAGGTGATGAATAGGTCTGGTCGTCCATACATTCGAACGTACGTCATAGCATCTTGCCCGTATTCGTGCATGTGCCGCGGGCTTCCTGTATATGTTATAGGTAAAATTACCATTTGTCCAATGTCAGCAAAGTTTCCATCATTAGCAACTGCATCACGTAAATGAACGTATTCTTCAACGCGCAGCTTCTTTTGATTTAAGCGAATGAAAAGAAGACGTTCACATTCGACTTTAGCGTACATGTCCACAATAAACTGTTGGAATAATTCACGACATTTTAAGATATGATTGGATTCATTTCCACGAATCATAATGCGGTTTGCATAATAATCCATGCAGGACACTTTCTTTGTCGTCGCTACACTTGTACTGGGGTCGACTTGCCTGATGTTGAAATGATATCCTTCTTCTCCATGGGGAAACAGCACTGGATATTGGAGTGCATCATACGATCGATGTGTTTCCGATACTCTCTGCACATTAGCATTTCGCCGGTGGATAATGATGTCACGTCGATCGAATTCGGTGCCAACTATTACAATTGCAACATCCCCTGTTACTGGAGCATTGAAGCGCCTTTCATGTTCACCAGCAGGAGCTTTGTCTGCTCTAATAACAACACTATAGTCATCTGATGGCATTTGATCCAGAGCTGTTTTAAAAAGGCGAATCAAACTGTTTTGTTCATGGAACATTGCCTGCAAACTTGAAATGATCTCGCGTCGGAACCCAGAACTAATTGCGCAACGCTTGCCTACTTCCAGTGCATCATTTCCAGTGAAATAAATTTGCAGAAATTTCGCATCTTGTTGTGGCACTGCGAGCAATGAACCGATTTTGTGGTATATTTGGCCTTGAACTTTGAATGTTGGCATGTAACCGCCTTCAGATATAGGCTGCGTTTCTTTATACATTCCGGATAATCCCATTTCACAGCCGGAATAAACAGAATGCGTTTGAAATAAGAGTTGTGCCAGAAAGGTAACTAAGTAGTGGTTCAGGTGCCTCAATTAACGATGACAAAACTATTTTACCTTTTGAACAACACATTCCTGGTGATTCCTTTGCAAACTTCAAAGCATGGCAATGCAAACAAACTTTATTCATCGGTCCAATGGCGACATCTGCATGATTTTCGTAGTCTCTGTTTTTGTCATAATTGTATGCCGCCAACATTAAATGTGTTCTTTCTCTTGAATGGGTCAATCGTGATAGATTAGTGCGAAGCCGTTCGTTGCGTTGTTCGGGATTTTCAGAATCTCTGGAGGTTGAAGCTCTCACACGATTTTGTTGTAGGCGAGATTCTCGTTGTTCCAGGGTTTCAGCGTCTCTGGAGGTTGAAGCTCTCACACGATTTTGCTGGAGGCGAGATTCTCGTTGTTCCAGGGTTTCAGCGTCTCTGGAGGTTGAAGCTCTCACACGATTTTGTTGTAGGCGAGATTCTCGTTGTTCCAGGGTTTCAGCGTCTCTGGAGGTTGAAGCTCTCACACGATTTTGCTGGAGGCGAGATTCCCGCTGGTTTCCCGTTTCCACATTTCTCGAGCTTGTCTCTCTGTTTCGATTTTGTTGAAGTCGGACATTTCGTTGATCGTCCGTTTCCGCCGCTCTGTATTCATTCGACTTTTTTGTTTTGGGGTTTTTTCTTCCAATTGATGCTTTCTTTGGTGGCATGATTTTATTTTTTTGTGAATGTAAATAATAATACTCTGTATGTTGAACTGATCTCAGATGAAAAAGAATTCACTATCTTTTGCGCAGTGTCTACACTTGCTATGAGCGAATGTATTAGCTATGCGACCTTATATTTATGTAACTCAGGCAAACAATATAATTATGTTCTCTGAAGGTACCTTCCACTTAAAAAGATTAAAAATCCTTATATTTTATCTATGCTAAAACGTGTGTAAACAGCAGAAGATATTCTCTGCAGGTACTTTTCCTGCAATAAATTTAAAAAAATCGGTTGACTTTCGCAACCTCTTATTTATCTGAATTAGTGTATACAGAAAAATTTCTTTGTACGTAGGTATTTTCTTCAAGAATGTTGTGGAAAAATCCCAAGATTTATGAAGCCATTGTTTAGGTAAACTTGGGAAACAAAATTTACTCTTGTAAACAATATTTAACTACCTTCAACCGTAAAATAAAAACGAATGCTATAATTCTGCAGGTACTTTCCTCCCAAATAATTTGAAATTTTTAAACCCTTTATTTATGTAAACTTAGGTAACAAAGTGTTTTCTATGTAGGTATTCTCTTCATGAATGTTGTGGAAAAATACCAAAATTTATACACCCAAATTTAGGAAAATTATGCAAGCAAAATCTCGTATGCGCATTAGGAAAAAATATTACAACATTTTTTATTGCAAATTTTATTATATTTTTTTAAGCCTTATTCAATAAGGAACAAAAGTTATGCATTAATATTGAGTACTTTTGTGGTTTTTAACTATTAAACAAATTCCGTTTTTAAATTGCAACCTGGTGAAAATTTACACAACTCTGGCATTAACATACATACCGTTGCCTTAATATAGAAAGGCCCTATCTGACATCGTCGCTGATTTACAAAAAGTCGTAACTAACTAAAAATCGAAAATTTACGTTTTAATTGATTATGATGCATTTGATCGAATTATGTGGCCTCACATCATTTTATGCAATAAAAGATTATAGTTAGTTACGGCTTTGTGCATTTCAGCGACGATGTTAGATAGGGCCTTTCTATATTAAGGCAACGATACATATGTTCACATATAGATTTATAGATATAGGATTCGGCATTTTCTTTCTGGTAAGCTTTCGGTTTGACATACTTTGAAGTTTATCACACTCTAAATCTTTGGTATTTCTTAAAAATATTATCCGATTTTATTTTCTTAAGTATGTGGACACTCTATACGATAATTGGTCTTAACTGAAACATTTCCCAATAGCTCCCGTATCCTGCGAAATACTTTTTAATACACACATTTATGTCATTTAACTTTTTTTGAAAGAGGTGGCAACTCTACTCAAAAATATGTTTGGCGTGAATCTTTCTCCAATACCTTCCGTTTGATACCCATATTGCAATATTTGATGTGAATTGCATTAGATATTCATTATTTTTAACTTTTTGACCAGGTGGCAACACTTATTAAAATATTTTTTGATGTAAATTTTCTTAAATATCTTTCTCAAATACCTTCCATTTGATATCTATACTTACTTTACTTGCATATTTAAATAAATTTTATTTTTCTGACAGGTGGCAACTCTTTCAAAAATAGCCAAACACTCTCCGAGTTTCTATGAAGCTATCCTGGAAATTTTAACAAAATCGGCTGAATGGTTTCGGAGTCTATAAGCTGCTTAGATACACACATACATACATACATCCTTTTTTATATATATAGATAAGATAGGTATAGGTATGTGCCTTTTAAAATAGAAACCCCTTAATGATGTTTATGAGTTCGTAGTATGCACATATACATATCTACAATATTAGTTAATTTGAAGCATTACTAAGAACAGAGCTATACAAGTAAACAAAAGTAAACATGTGTGTGCATACTCATATACGTAGTATAATCGATATTTTTATTTCCATTCGGTAGTTTTGGAGGAGCACTAAGTTCACGCGCTAATGCAATTGAGTTTTATGGCGTTTTATGGCGTTTGAAGTTGGCGTTCAATGAAGAGATTGGATTCACTTTTGACCTTTCTTAATTCAGTCATAATTTGTCTTTCAATTTACAACACAGTCACTCTTTTCTACCTATAATACACTGATGCATTTTAAAATTGCACATCAGCTGGTATGCAATTTATCTTTCAAGAAATTTGGCAATGTTTTATTTGATATCAATAGCTCATTACAGTTCTGATGAATTAGTTTTTGTGTACTGGAAAAGTGGGCTAAAACATTAGCAAATCAACGAAATGTTCGACAGATTTTAGCTCTCATATCATATTTCTCATACCATTTAAACTCATAAGCAATGCAACCAAAAACTTATTTTCAAATGCAATACTAAAAATACATACATAACTACTTATTTGATGGCTTTCTCTTTTATTTGTATGCATTAGGAATATCAAGAAAATATGAAAACACTTTAAATATGTATTGGTTTATAGCGAAATAATTTAATTTATGATACAATTAATGATCAAACCTTTGATATTTTTGATATTTGACATTTAGTGAAGAAAACATTAGTACAACTTAATACTATGTTCACGTTGAGCCATAAACTCGAGCCAAAAAATTTTCGTCAAACTCGATCTAAACACCACTTCTATTTAGTGTTTATGGGAATGCAACCCTTCACTTGGCAGCACAGTGCAAAAAATTTCGCCGCACTGATGAATTTTGACAGTTAGCCTGTTGCCGTACAAAAGATATAATTAGAAATGGTCCGAGGTCGTTCCGTACACATATTTCTAGAATAAAAACAGTTTAGCTATGCTTAAATCAAAAATATAACTCCATAGAAATTTTCGTGCTGATTTCAACCATACCAAAAGTATTTGCAGCAAGTAAAAACGAAAGAAGATATCAATGGTTAAAATAAAATTTTTTGATTCTTTTCAATATTAATATCTTCTGAACTACATAACCTATTAAAAAATGCCAAAATAAAGGTAATTAATGGGTCTATCACTTGCTGTACATAATTTTTTCCTTTTTATATTTTTAAGCTATAAATACCTTGTCTTAAAAATATTTATACTATATATGTCGAATAAAACGTTTTTAAATTATCTTTAAACAGGCATCAATACTTTTGTGATTGTAAATATGAGAAGTATAAAAGTTTAACTTTAACCTCTGTTATTGGCTTTTGTTTTTATTTGTTACAAATAATATTGTTATCGTTGAAATCGCCGCATTTTTGCTCGGACTATTTCAGTCTAAATCCTAAAAGTAAACTAATAACTGTCAAATTAAACTCTGAGTTTCTTAAACACCCCAATGAGAACACTTGACAGTTCTTCATAAACACAAAACGTTAAACTCGAGTTTATGGCACAGCGTGAACATACTATAACACGAAAACAGTCTTTTAAATGTACATCAACTAGGAACACATATGTGACCTGGTCTACGAAAAGGAGGCTTACGTGCGAAAACTAGTTTTCTGTGAAAAAGCTGTTAAAAGTAAGCAACTCGTTTCGTCAGTTTCTCATTATCTCGTTAATTGTTCTCCGCGCCGGACGTCCAGTAAGTGTTGTTGTTGGTCCAGTAAGTGTTGTTGTTGGTCCAGTAAGTGTTGTTGTTGGTCGGAATATTATTATATATATTATATATATATTTTGTCGTATTTTTACTCTTCTTTCTCTACATTTTTAGTACACTTCTAGGCAAGTTAGGATTTTCTGCTTTTCACCACGTGAAAAAGCATCTCATCTTCCACCCGAATCAACCAAAAAGTGAAAATTGATTTTTTGACACCTAAGCCCCCTTTCCGTAGACCAGGTCACATATATTGTGGTGCCCATCGAATTTTTTTGATGTGTATACATCTTTGGTTTTGGTAGGGGTAAAACTTGGGAAACTGTAACGCATAGCAGAAAATTTCGAAGGGCCAGTATATGTATTGCAGCAGAAAATTTGTATTTTCATTAGAAGCACCCTGTGTTTACTTGCTATTGTAAATAGTTGCATACATTTAGGCATATGTAAAGTAAGAGGAAATGCGGAACAAATATCTACTATATATTTGTGGAAGTATGTATGTATACAGTATATTTTGCTTAGCTGCACATCCTTCTTTGCACGAAAATCTTGTGCACGTAACCGAAAAAGGCACTTAAGAGAATTTTCTTTTCTACTTCAATGAGGAAGGTATCCGAATCCCTATGAAACCAAATATTGGCGGAGCACTTACCATGTAGAAATTACTGCAAGCGAAATTTTTACCGAATGTTATCTAATTATCTATATAACTACATAAATTGATAGTCATTTTCGTTGTTCTGCGAGATGAGCAAAATAAATAAAAGGTTGTAAAATTAGGTAATTGTAGGGCCAGTGCAGGTAAACGTAATACTTTCATTAATAATTGATACTAGTCGCACAATTTTTAAGGCAGGTATCGCCAATGTGATGGTATGTTGAATGCATCTATCGGAGCAGTTTCCTTATAAATGTTAAAAATAATGCTTTTGATTCGCATTTTGGGGTAGGTATCTTAAATGTGCACTTAAGCATAGAGACAGCAAAGCAAAATATACTGTAAATGTCCTAGGTTGCAGCCTAAACGGACGGACAGAATCTAACAAAATTTTGACAGAGTGTTGCCATGACACCTGGGCCTATAATAGGGTGAAAAAATTAAGATTCGACAAGGGGGCGTGGCACCTCCCATAGGCATGAAATTTGTAATCAGCCATAACTTCGAAACTATAAGTCACATGAACTTGAAATATGGTNAATGTCCTAGGTTGCAGCCTAAACGGACGGACAGAATCTAACAAAATTTTGACAGAGTGTTGCCATGACACCTGGGCCTATAATAGGGTGAAAAAATTAAGATTCGACAAGGGGGCGTGGCACCTCCCATAGGCATGAAATTTGTAATCAGCCATAACTTCGAAACTATAAGTCACATGAACTTGAAATATGGTATGCAGTCATATATATGGTAGGTGCTTACAGCAGAGTATATAAATTTTTTTTTTTTTTTTTNTATGCAGTCATATATATGGTAGGTGCTTACAGCAGAGTATATAAATTTTTTTTTTTTTTTTTAGAATTTTTTTTTTTATTTATTGAATCTGCCCTGCCTAAGAGCCTAACAAT
>NW_016159092.1:0-33010 GCF_001687245.7 Rhagoletis zephyria
CTGTGGGATTTTGAGGTTTGCATAATTTGCTTTTTAAGTGGTTGTAGATATCCCACAATTTACCGGTTGCATTTCGTTTTATTTTTGATTGATATGGTGTATAGTACAATGATGAAAAGTTTTTTTCGCTTGGAAAATATTCCACAATTTCTGAAGTTAACTTCATAAACCGGTCTGTTGAGATTTTGAATTTTTTAGGGTAATTTAAAGCCTCAAACTCCTTGTAAATTATTACGCGCGCCAAAGTACTACGATGGAAGTTATCTAAATTTCCATTGGCTTTGTAAAAGACTTCAAGCAATTTTCCATCGGTACAATTCAGATAACTTGGCACGGTTTTTTCAGGCTGAGGTTCTGGACTGTATATTAATATGGAATTCGTCCCTGATATTGACGTGTCAGTCACATATGAATTCACCTCAATAGGTATTTCATTTGCTGTTACAGGCGTCTAAATAAAAACACTTTAGGTATAGTAAATAGTAAATAGTAAAACAATAGTAAATAGTAAAACAATTTTCCCTACCTCAGAAAGAAATTCGTCATTAAATTTTTTCCAAAATTTAGCTCGCAGTCCCTGTCTGGGTATTAAATTGCATATTCCGTTATAGTCCAAGCTTTTGAACGCCTCCTCATCAAAGCCTTCTTCTAAAATAAACATAAACAAATTTGTTTATCTTTTGATTTCATAGTTGCATGCGCTAAAATGTACATATGTATGTGCGCAATCAAACAATGTGGACGATCCAGACTCAGAAATGCTTGAGTGACCTCGCTGCACAAATTAATATGCGCGAACGAATTGTGTGAAATGCTCACATACTTATGAACTTTAAGCGCCAAACACAAAATGCATTTACGCGAACACTATGATTACACAACTTACACAACTTAGTTAATATTTTTAAAATGCTTAATAAAGAATTACACGATTTGATGTACTTTACTTGTCTTTTTCTTTTGTGTTGCACTTGAAATGTCGCACTTCAACTTAAAAATGCAATTTTGACAGCTGATCGAGAGTGAATTGGCATAAAAAAGCCGAAACAGCAGCGAACATAGCCATAAATGCTAAACACATAGCCATAAATGCTAAACACATAGCCATAAATGCTAAACACATAGCTCTCACAGCTATGTTACATTGCTACATCAGCTACCGGCAATGCTATGAGTTTCAGATGTTTATATTAGCGGCTGGTGCTATACAAACGGCACTATATACCATAAATACTTGCTGCCACAGTGATTTATGTTGGCTTAAAAATAAAGCTACTACGGCTATAATTAATACTGATCATGCTATATACATAATAGAAATCGCTTTAATATTTAGCGTATGCAGTAATAACACGGCTGCTATGGTAAATAGCAGAGGAATAGTGATTCTGTTTTTTGAGTGCGACTTTCTCAAAAAGAGGTCTTCGAACAGCATGCAGTATTTTTGTAATTTATTAATTTTTCTTTAAAAAGTGCCTGTTCTCGCTAAAATCAAATTTCTTCGTTGTCAACTTACATACGTAAATAACATATTTTTTCGCTTTCTCGCTAAAGTCAAATTTTTTTCATTATCAACTTACATACGTAAATAACATATTTTTTTAAATGTACTTGTAATAATATATCCGCCTACAAAATCATTAAAAATCACTTATGCTGACATAATGGCCCCGCATTTTGTCACACGCAGGATTTCACTCATGACTCCTACATACATACATTAATGCATTGCATATAACATAAAAATATGTATGTAAACGACTTACCAACACTTTTGTGCGTGTATATGTTTGCGATCTTATTAGATTGAAAAAATAAATAGAATTGAAAGAGCAAACATGGCAGCAAATTGCGTTAACAGGCGCGCCCTTTTCATGTCAAAAGATTAACATATCTAAGACCTCTGTTGGCGCGGGCTGAGAAAAAAGATTAAACATGTTACTGCACTTGAAAGCAGCAATGCATATTACTGCATAAATGTTCAATAAATAGTTGTATGCAAGTTTTTATTAAGATTTGTACTTGTAGATTCACTTTTACTTTCCTTAATTTTAAAGCTTATTTATTCTGAACTTAAAAATATGCAGGACATCTTTTTGAGTAGCAGGCTTTAAGAATTTAAAAAAAAATTACCTTTTGAAATGCAGAATAAGCCTATACACACACATGTGTATGTATTTATATATCTTGAAAAAGGCCGCAACAAATTCTTTATATTTTTTGAAACTACACTATCGCACAAACCGAATCAAGATCTGGCGTTCCTTCCTTTCTGGCGAACCATTCCTGCAGAGTATCTTAGAGTGCAGCCTTCTCTCTCCGTATGACATACTGAAATTCATTAAAGCCGGTGGATCTTTGGGGGGGGGTTAGAGGTGGAGAAGACATCCTGGCACTATCGATGCAACGATGGTAATGCATTCTTGCTAAACATCGATGGTTGATGACGACTATCGATGTTTCTTTTGTACACCTCTGTATAATAAATTTGATTGGGCTACAAACTTGCGTTCTCAAAAAAATTCAGAAAAATCTGATTAAAAAGTAGAAAATTTGCAAGAAAATTTGCTGAATTTTTGCGAGTTTTGCTCAAAGTTTAGGAATTATATTTTTATGTTTTTTTGTTGTAATATGAACCATAAAATATTAGAATAAAAATTGTTGCATATATTGTGAAAAATTTGCTGTGCCATAACTTTGTTCCGGCAGTGTATGTTCATGGATAGGCGCTGTGACCACTGGTAAATCTTGTACCACCCCTGTTTGCTAAAATGCCATACAGAGCCCCGTGAGACAACTCCAGAGGAGTTGTGATGCAACAAGCGGTAGTGTTAAGTATGATTTGGAGTGCCAGCAATTAACAATTTCAGCAAGTTTTTCTCTGCGGCATTTGAGAAGTGTACGTGCATAAATAATTTCTAATATGAAATTTTGCTTTATATCTGGCTTGGCATCAGTTGCTTGGTGGCGTAGCATACTTTTAGGCACTAGGTGTTATTAGTCGCCTAAAGAAGTAAAAAAAAGACGAAATTGAATCACTTTTCTAATCATATGACTCTATTTATTATTCATAAAAATTGCCACAACACATATCAAATTATAGGGATCTCTTTCCGAAAGTATTTCAAATAATTTTACATTTAGAAAGTCGAACATTTTGTTTTACTAATATTTCAACACGATTATCGCGACCAAAAATAACCAAAAGGGTAACGTTTAATTTATACTCTGCTCATTTCAATTAAAAAATTTATGCACAACAAATTGTCAAGCCAATAAATGAGAAGAGAACGAAAGCGATGCGTGTGCTGGTTAAAATGAACTTGTGAAAATTATTTATTTAGATTTTGAAAGCTTTTCCATTGCATTTACCATGCTACGCATCGCTGTTCCTCTTTCTCCACATCTATTTACCTTCACATGTACATATATAAATACTCTTCACTTCTTAATCTTCTTACACATCCTATAACGATATCCTTATATATATCTCACATAAATGCATGCCTGGTATCTATGAAGTCCTTCCTTGCTAGAAATTCGCGTTTTCGATTTTTCAAATTTTTTTCAAATGAGCACTGTGATTGAAACGCATCTGATTTTGCGCTGCAGCTCTGCTCAGCTGTGATGTAGCAGAGTGTTTCGTAATCCGCAGGAATTGTTTAGATATGAGCGGCGTGGGCTTTGCTTCAGACTGCGCAGGAAGACTTAGTTGTTTGGCTGCTGTTGCGGCGCTGTTAGCCGCCGTTGGAGCATCTATTGCCGGTGTGGCCGAGTTCGCACTCGAAACGTAACGCTCTTCGTTTGCGAGCAGTGAATGTGATCTCGACTGGCCGCTGTGCGTCACGGCATGGCTTGGCGCAGCGCTGGTTAGCTGCGAAGCGCGTGGCATGGCTAAAAATGCCTGCGGGGCGTCCAAAGTTGCAAGTGTGCTAGGTGTTGCTATTGCATCCGCTTCATAAGCCTGTTGCGGCATTGCACGAATAGCGTATGATTCTTCGAAATTCGGCGTTTGCTGACGCGTGGGCCGATGTGGTAGATCGCGCTTTGTTGCCACTTCAGCGTTCACCTCAACCTCATTTTGTATATGTCGCAACGCCTTCTTGCCCATCGAACCCAGCAGCATGTTTCGCCTTTCCAATTGACGCAAATTCTCAAACTGACGCATCTTGTTGGCATTCTTCATGCGACGGTATTGTTCCTGCAATTCGGTGCTTGCGATCCCCTGCTGATTGAGACGCGACAAGAAGAGCTCCTGTGCTGGCGGATGATGCCAACCGCTCATGGGATCATCATTTGTCGCCTTCTGTGCGGCTAGTTTTCCCATACGCGGGCGACCGAGCGCAATGCGATTCTTAATCTCGGTATTGATGGGTAGCAAGTCACGCTGTATAGCCGATACCAAGTGTGCCACGTGTGACGGTGTGGCTACTTCTGTGCGACTTTGCATATGCTGGTTACGCGCCGAAATCATAAACTTTGGCAATACCGATTGTTTGGTGAAGGCGCTAGGTGCATTTAGTTGTGTTGCATAGGTTCGCAGTAAGTAGTTTAGTTGTGCTGTTTGTGTTGTGGAACGTCGGCGCTGTGGAACGTCGTTGCGCCGAAATATACTCGCATTCGAACTGCTGGCACTCGAGCCGAAACGGCGTGAAGTGTAGATCTTGTAGTTGGGCGAAGATTTCAATAGCTTGCGTTGAGCTGTTAGATTGGCTACGGCGCCTCGGCGGCTGTTGGCTGCCGCATTGCTGGCCAATCGTTCGCCTACAACACCGCCACCGCTATTGACAGCTGCTGTCCCAGCATTGCCATCGCCCGGCGTATTGTTTGCTGCAGCTCCCTTTTTGGCGCGTAATACATTTATGTTGAGTGGAGTGCGAACGCGCTCTTGTGACTTGAGTGCACGTAGCGGTCCCTTATTTTCGGGTTTAGCTGCGGCGATTTTACTTGGGTCTGAAAGGAAAGGGGTAAAATGTCAATGAGAACAGATCGGTGTGTTAGTACATATGATCAAATGATCAACATAAAATGCACAATATAAAAAGGTCTGCTCAAGCTAAAGGGCGAAAGCTCTATTAGAATTCACATGTTCTCCTAAAACTATTTGTTTTATTTAGTAGCAGCCTAAATTCAAGATCGTTGAACCGGGATGAGTCGTGAAGTGAGTGGTTGAATGACGACTCTTATCGCATCGAATGAAAGAAATTTTAGTTACCTTAAGAAAAATGGAGTTGACAAAACACCTTGCTGGAAGCCTGGTGCTTCCTGCTAGGCTTCACAGCCTTGTTAGTATAACAGCTGGGTTTAGTTGGGCAAAGTTTAATTAGGCTAAGTTAGGATAAGGATAAGTAACTTGTTAGTGGAAAAAGACTTAGGAGCTTCTTAGACGTAGAGGATATTTTTGATACCATAGAACACTCTCTAACAGACAATTGCACATAGGGGTTCAGGCTACCACATTTCGCTAGATTGCAAGCGCCCTTAAAACCAGAACCAATATATCTAAGAGTCTTAGCTACGAAACGACACCCACAGAATGGTGTGATCTCCCCTATATTAGTGGCCATCGTAGTAGGCGAACTACTCTGCTTTCTTTGTGAACATAGTCTTCAAATGGTGTATTAAAAAAGGTTTAAACGCAAATTCTAAGGTTAACCCCGTTAATATCTCTAAAAAAAAGGAAACTAGACAAATTCGAAGAGGCATTATTCAAGGAAAAAACGAGCATCGAAGGAAATAGAAGAGAGCTGATGAATTGGCGAAGGCAGGATCCAGTTTGGACTAATCAGAAGTGGTGGCGCTAGGTGGCCCTCTGGGAACAATCCAAAAAGGAATGAATCTATTTATTTGGACTGCGTAGAAGGGGACTGTGACATATGCAGACTTGTAAAATATCAAGGCAACTCCAGCCTGAATTTAATAGGACGAAGTACTTGGATCTGCTTAATGGAATAAGTACAGAAGCACTCAGAGTTGTACCAACCAGCACACCAAATATGCGACGAGAATAGGACTTCTCTATAATATAACTTGCCATAGCTGTAAGCTAGAAGATAGTGAAGAAAGTATCCAGCGTTTTCTGTATGAATGCTCACGGTATAATGTTTTTTTGGTCGGATACATGAAACTGCAACCAAGCAACCAATTCTTCCAGGCTTTTATGCCAGCCACTGAGGCAATTGTGAAATCTAGGAGTTCTTTGCTCTTTGAAAACTGCACCTTGAAGGCCCGACTAGGTTTAGAGGTTCTACTCAGTATTGCGATTAAAAAAGCAAATCATCGCTATCCGAATTCTTGGCATTCTGTGATTTTATATTAGTCAGTGTCGCCTTTCCAATCGCAATACAGAGTAGATACTCTGACATTTGTTTGCTAGAACCACCTTAACTAAATAGCAGACAAACGTTCTCGAGAGGATAAAAGAAGACGTGTAATCAAATAGAGGTCTTTCACAGTAGATCGGTTTTGAACTGTGCGGACTGATGACTGTTAGTGATTTTTTCAAAATTTACATAGCAACTCAACTAGTAGACCTATCAGAAGCTGCAAATACACACACTTATCACACCAAGCAAGGCAGGATTTAGACAGATAAAATATTTCTCATGACAAGTGCATCATTTTGGCAGCAAAATGCAAGGAGGCGCCGCAACTGCAACCAAGCAATTGTCAAATCAAGGAGTTTTTTTTGCTTTTTAAAAAAGTGCACGTAATGTCATGAAAAACAAGGAATATCAGAGGCCATTATGTGCCACCGTGAAATCCATACTAGGTCCAGACCTTTGCTTTCTCGAACTACCTTACCTAAATAGCAGACAATGGTTATCGAGAGGGTCTTTAATCAAATAGAGGCCTGTTACGGTAGATCGGCTTTAGACTGTGCAGACTGCGGATTGTGAGTAAATTATGTAGCTTCAAATACATACTTATGTACATAGTTTTGTCTAGTGCATATTTAGCTTAATTAAACTCACCATTCTTGAAGTTATTTTGCGTTTGTTTGTAAATTTTCTGTATACAGGCGTTCACAATTTCGGAAGTATTCTTCGAAAGTATCCACGGCTGTAGGTAACCAATCAAAGCCAATATCATCACCAAACATACAACACATTGCAGAACGGCAGAGTTGCGAAAAGCAGGTTGAATGCAGGTGCGAAATTTCCAAAACACAAACGTATTAGTTTCAATAAGTCTTAATCTTAACTGTGCTATTTATTCAAACTTACCTTTAGTGTGATATTGCTGCGCATAATTTTGTTAATGTTGCTGCTGGTCATTTTTAATTTGATGTGTTAAATTATTTTTTATAAAAATATTAAAGAAAAATCACGAAAAGTATAAAAATTTTCAAATATTGATTTTTTTTAATGGATGACGGAACAATTTTCTGATTTTTCTTCCCCAGCTTATGCGAAATTACAATAATTTGTATAAGTATTTTAAGAAACACAGTACACAATTGATTCCACAGCCAAGACCGCCAAAATTTGTATTAATCGAATAAGCGCAGCGAGCTTGGCACGATTTGTTAACAATAACAACATAAATGCAACAAGAAAATATTTGATAAAAATAATACCAAAAAGTCGATTAAATTTAATCATTTGAATACATCGCACGCTAAATTCGGCTAGTTAAAAAAAAAATTCTTTTATTTGATAAATATTAAACATATTTAATTGGAAAGTTTTAAAAAGCTCACTTTGCATTCGATAAATTGCATATGCTACATACATACATACATATGCGTACTTATTTCAATATATTTCGGCTTAGTGAGCGCTTAGCAAAAGTAATGAGTGAAAATTGCCAAGCTCATAAATTCTGTAGCGATTTCAAAGAATGATTTCTTTTATATAATGCATTGAGCAGATGTACTCACATACACAAATATGCACATACAAATGCGTCTGCAGAAGCTCTTGCCTACTATGCATGCATTTATAGAAACCAAGCAGGAAATCTTTGTATTAATTGTTAGAAAATGGTGATAAATGTTTGCTTAAAATTAAATCGTAAACCGTAGACAATTGTAAAATCGGTTCAAAACTTTAAAGAAATTGAGGTAGATATAGACAAATGTACATGCGCACATTAGGGTGGTCCTTAAAAAATTAAATAAACAATGTTTTTCAGTCTCACCCTTTCAATCGGTAATACCACGGTCGAAAATATCACATATAAATTTTCGTCCCGATTGGAGACGGTTAAGGCGTGTCGCACAGGGTAATTTAAACTTTGGCCGCTGTGTGACACGCCTTAACCAACTCCAATTGGGACCAATACTTATATGTGATATCTTCGGTTATAGTAGCATCGACACAGGGGTTGAGGTTAAGGAAATCTGATGCTAAAATGTGCTCCAAACATTTAAGGACCACCCTAATGTGCATACATAATGCGCCTATTTCTGCCTAAAATTTTTGCATTGTGTTTCAATCAAAGATTCAATAGTGCAATACAGATTCTAAGAACAAAAATCCACTTTGACGGCCAACCAGCAAAGCTTATGAAGGGATCGAAAGTGAGCAGGGAAGGCTTGAACTCACGTTCAGTCGCCTCGAAGTCTTTCAAATTAGGCTGAGTTGAGCCCCAGAACACAGTGAGGTTTTAGATAAGGTAGATGATTTCATTCGACGTGGCATGTTCGATTTCATTTCCGCTATCAGCGGGGAGGGTATTCGAGTTTTTGTGGTAACCTTAGACTCATTCCTAGACTTATGGGCTTTTAGTCTATTCTATGAATAGTGTGGTGGGTGAAACTCCTGACAGGTGTTGGACCGCAGGTGGTCAATGAATCTTCTTGAGCTAATTAGGCGATGTTGCAGGTTACTGTCCATTAGGAACTCTTGCGCTACGACTTAACATGACGAGCTGGAGTCATCTCAGCACTTCTTAAACATCTCAAATAGTATGTCATTAAAACTTTGTAGACTTCAGCCGAACGTCGAAGTAGACTACTTGCAGAAAATTATTTCTATATATACGGTAACAACATAGGGTTGCCATCTAACCTAAGCTGTGACTGTTAAATGTTTGAATTATTAAGATTGCGCGCTCTTTCCAAATTGATTTTCGTTAGAAACTTTACCAAACTAAGCACACTAAAAATAAGTACACAGAGAAAAATTATGACTCCTAAAATTGAAAATATCACTTTTATGAATAAGTCCAAGACGCAAAAGAGCGAATAATTTTGAAAGCTGACTTCATTGAGAGCAAACATAGAGTTGTTATCCCTCTTTTTATATATTTTATTAGGTTGTTTTTCCTTGTTGCACAATTCCTGCAGGGTATCTCAAGCGCGCAGTGTTTCTTATACATATACATATGAGTACAAACATTCCTTCCGTTTCGTCTTACACAAACTTGACTGCTTCAACATCTGCTTTGTACACTCGAAAATGCTGCAGATGGATTTTTAATGACAAATGTTGAAGAATGAGAAGAAGAAGAAGAAGAAGCAGCAAACGCACTAGAAGATGATATCAGGAAACGAGCGCGAACAAGTGAAAAAATGCTCGAAGCAACTGAGCTCAGCGCGCTTATTTTCTTGTCATCAATAATGACAGCAGTGGCTACAGTGGCAGTACCAGTGTCAGCGCGCGGCGTTAAGTACATGACAACAAAAAAAACAAGATTTCAAAAACAACAACACAGCTACAGCACCAACAAACTTAAGTACAAGGAAATGCATAAAATATGCGTTGAAGGAAAATGGTGCAAAATGGTGAGCGAGTATGCGGGAATGCGGACGGGCGTGTGATTTCCCGGAAGAAAAGAAAGCTTTCTGCGAGCAGCGATAAGAAACCGGAATGTGTACAAGCAATGCAAGCGCCATAGAAACATGACAGATATGCTGTGACAGCAGTAAGTTGTATGTATGTATTTAGTATGAAGAAAGAAGAAAACGAAACAAACGCACGCATATGTACATATGTATGTATGTATGTATGTTGAAAAAGTCCGGGCAGAGGGCGGCAGCTGGTGTTTTGAGTTCTAAACGCTTACCCAAATTTGGGCACAGCATATGTATGCCAGAAAATAGCGACAGCTGCTGGCACTTGCCACTAAATGGCGTGAATTATGTGGCTGGCTCTTCGCAGCTTGCATTTTTGAAGTGCGCCATGCATTTAGCTCATGGTCAACGGTTGCACTCTTGAGCGCGGAGATAGTGATGTACTAATAAGCACATATCAACTATCAGTAGCGGATAAAAAATGAAAATGTCGCGGAAGCACTAAGAGATGTGATGTAATATGGGGGAAAAGTGCTTCTGCTAAGCGATCAGTAGGGAGAGGATGTTTTTCCTTTTTTCCTTTTGAAGACACTTTTTAAAATTTAAAATTTCCGGATCCAATATGTAGGATGAATTTTCACAAAACTTGTCGATTTTTATGAAATTTGATTTCCAAAAGTTGTTTTAGTTGCAAACTACAAAACTGAAATCTGTTTTCAAAGATTCAAAACGGCGGATGGATTTTAAAAAAATTGTGAGGTTTTTATAAAATTTGATATCAAAAGACTTTTTGAGTCGCTGATTACAAAACTGCAAGTGAGATTTTTATGAAATGTGATATCGACCCCTAACCGCTAAAAAGACATTAAAACTTAAAATTTTTTTAAAAATCTATACGCCATTTTGAATTTTTGAAAATTGATTTTAGTTTTTTAATCGAGAAACATTTTTTAAAATTTTATTTTCAATGCAGAAATGCATCTTTATGCTCTAGAAAAAAATTTTGAAAAAAATGTCGCTCGATTACAAAACTAAAATCAGTTTTCAAAAATTTAAAATGGCGTATGGATTTTAAAAAAATGTTTAGGTTTTAATGAATTTCGATATCGAAAGGTTTTTGAGTTGCAAATTAGAAATCAGTTTTACAAATACAAAATGGCTGATCCAATACAACGTGTGAATTTTAAAAAAGTTTCATATTTTTAAGAAATTCGATATCCAGAGGTTATTTGAGTTGTTGATTACAAAACTGAATCAGTTTTCAAAAATTCAAATATAGCAAGTGTAATATACAAAAACTGGCTTTGGTGTTTTGAAATTTTATTGCTAACGGTCTCGTTTATATGGAAAAAGTGCACAAATTCGTCACAAAAAAAAATTCTCAAAAATCAACCGAATTTTATAGCCGTTTGAAACTTGCACTTCGTCTAAAATCGTATGGGCCATAAAACTGCGTACCCAAAAATGTTCTAAGTGTTCAGATTAAAACATTTTGATGAAAATGTGTTGAATTTTCGTAAATATTGTATAAAGTTTGAAGTTTGGTTAAAGCATAGACGGGTTTTTATAGAAAAATCGACCGATGCCCTTAAAGCCAGAATAACCCGGGCCATCGCTCAAATTCAGACGGATCTATTAGAAGGAGTGATTGACAGTTGGACCACTAAGATCCATACTACCATAAGAAGGCATGTTATATTCCATACATAATGGCAACAAAGGATAAGATGTCGGACAAGGACTTTGTTTCTTAAATAGAAAATCCTCAAGAGATGGAGATTTGACGTCTTTGGAAATGTTCCCTTCAAAACTTCTGTCAAACCGTGAATATACCTCGTTTTTCGTAGTCACCAGACAACCAAACAGGCCGCAACAACTCCTTAATTTTGAATACTGTTTTCCCTGCATGCTGACTACTATTGCTTTTGAAGGCATGTATGACCCCCGCTGATTTAAGTAATATTTAGGACCATCCATTTTATGTTTTTTTTTCTTCTAAATTTGTCAGATTTTTTTCACTAAATGTTTTGCTTCCAACTGACTCTTCTCATCTCTTCCTTTCATTGTTTACATGAGTGCATGCAGCTGTGACTAAGTTGCCTTTACTGTCGCCAAAGAAATAAATGGCTTCCAATTCAATATTTGTTGCATTCAAATGGAGGAAAAACAACGCTTCATTGGCAAAGTATTTTATTTAATTACGCTTTTTTTAATTAAAGCAAATTTTAATGCCATTTACTGTTACATGTCACTGCGTGGCAATCAACTACAACTTTTAAATGTAGCCATCTGATGATGAACAGTTTCATTATGATACTTATTGTCACTTTAATTACGCAAACACAAACTTCCATCGGCGATGTGTTCATGTGCATATGCATACAATTTTACAGCTACAATAAATCTGGCAAAAAAAACTAGTTCCAAAATACACGTTTCGTGTCCACTTTCACAGCAGGCACTTTCAAGTTTTTTGTACAGTTGTTCACAAAATGACTGTTTTGACTGTTTTTCTTTTGCTCATTGTTTAACAAAACCCACAAATATGCATATTTCAACCTTAATGGCAAAATTGTAAAAAAATCTCAACAAAATCTCAAACTTTTTATTAAGAATCTTCACAAGATTTTCAAGTATGCAGTTTTATACTTTATTTTAGTTTAACTTGCACCTCGAAGTTTGATGTCTCGTTGATTTTTGGCAATTTTTATTTATATTTTTTTTTTTGTTGACGGTGCTAGTTTAGAATGCGTTCTAAAGAACATCGCAATACGAGGTGTTTTGGAACAAATTTTCGTCATCCTTTCTCAAATATAGTTAAACGACAAATCGATTTGGCTTTTTGCCTTCTTCAGCGATACATTTCGCAATTTAAAAGTGACAGTTTGACACATTGCGATCCATTACCTTCTCCCTTTCAGCTAGCGCGCCGTTAGTTGTGAACTAGTTCAACTCACTATAGGGTCCGCTTTTTATGCCTTCATGTGCACCAAGGTATGTACATATCAGTAGGTGATTGGGCTTCCGCTCCTGCCAATTGCCAACACTTTACATTTCACTTTATTGCTGTCATCTTTATTGTAAACAGTGTTGTTATTTAATTGTTTTACTGCAAAAGTATTTTCAAGTCATATATTCACTGACATATGTATATATTTGTACGTTCGTGTTGCAATTTGTATGCGCATGTAAATTCAATTATGAATGAATTGCGTGCAAAAAATGCGGTCTTTTGTGGCGTACAGGGCGTATGCGTAATAAATGATGAGTGCACTGACAACGAGAAGAGTGGGTAACAACGATTGAGTAAAACGAGTAACAGCAAGAGAAACGATGAGGCTATGGAAATATGGTTGAGAATTATTTATAAAAATTTTACACTTCGTATTTGGATTACTCACGCTTTGATATTTTTGCTGGCAGAACATCCCAAATTATAAACATTATTTTTAACCGACTTTTTTTTTTGTTTTTTTTTTTATGTATGTTACCGCATAACTTTGGACCACGTCAACCGATTTCGATAATTCTTTTTGCATCGGAAAGGTAGTGTCTCAGAGGTGGTCCCATACTAATCTGGTTAAAATCCGATCAATGAAATATATATATATATTTTTTTTATATGAGAGTTGAAGTCGGTTTTTTTTTGCTAAAAATTACTTGTTTTATTAATGGTGGTCTAATATATTGATGAAATTTAAAAGTAATTTACCCTCGTTATTTATCCAAATGACCCTATTTGACTTTGTTTTAATGCGGATACGCACATGGCTTCTATTGATGGTAAATATCTACGAATACAAATATAATGCGATGCCATACACGCATACTCTGACGGGAAAATTAATTGAAGTGCTGGACACTCACTATGTAGGAACTTTAAGCTGCCCTGGCTAGCACAGGTACTCTGAAATATTAGCCAGATCATCTGTGTGGAATTTGTTTTTGTGTTTCAGCTCTTGTCATAACGATAAAAACTTTTACTTTCGACAAAAAAAAACAGTCTGAACTGCCATCAATGAACCCTTCCATAAAAAGGTCCTCAAAATTGCATTAATGTATGCAAATGGTTGCATTACTTATAAGTCTGAGCGTTTAAAAGAAAATATGTAGAAAATAGTTACGAGCTAAGATCTTATATGTTTGGCTTCATCCATGTGTTGAATAAAGGAATGTTTGCTGAAACAATCTTCTTAGGAGCGGACATGATCAAGTCAATTATGTTTCGTACCTGCACGGACAGTTTTGATGTTGCCCGAGACGTTAAAAAACGTCTAAGAAAAATTTTCAGAGCTTGATGCAGCACGCCAATGGTTTCGTTGCGCGGTTTTATGTAGAATTTAACGAACTCTCGAAATGCCGCTCTATAGGTTTTCATCGTCGTCCACCTGTCAATAGGAATGCGTAAATTTCTACGACTTCGTGTTAGGTATCTTTTTCGAAAGACCTCTGCCAATCAAGAGCGTATAACTCCGAGTCGGCTACGCGACGGGTGATGAATCGACCAGCGTGTCACTCTCGAGCTCGGTCTCCTGTGAGGGAACCGATTAGACTGGAAAAACGGCAGCTTGGGATTGGATAGGAGGATTTATCGAGCACTTCCCGATTGGATTCTATTCGCGATAAACTGGAAACTGTTAACATACCTACTCTAAAGATGAATCTGTAGACTAAGTACTACGACGAATTGTTACTAATTCTTGAAAGGCCCAGGTTTAAACGACTCGCCTTGCCAGTTTTTCTAGTTATATTAAAAAACGTCTATCCAAAAACCATTATTAAACTTCTACTCCAAGCAGGATATATAGAAGCCATGATGGAATTTCTCCCACTCCTACTCTGTATACATGAGCTACATGGGTGGAGATGTTATTGATTAGCTGCCAGAAGATACTTACGTACGGCGTGGCACGTCGCAAGACGCAAGTTCTATCTACTCTTCCATGAAAACCAACATAAAATAATATAAAATTCTATGCCTACAGAGCACAGTTTGTCAAACGACTATAGTTTATGCTGATGTCCCACCCTTAACAGCAGTTGGGTAAACACTTTCAAGTACATAAAGAGGGTTTTTTTTTCAGGTAGTAGATCAAAATAATTTAAACTTCATTCGCTAAACACACGCGTCATATGGACACATGCACATGAAGCTAGATATCCCTATTATAATGCAAAATTATATCAAATCTTAACAAACTGAACAAAGACCAGAACGCCTCCCATACCATCTACTTAGTCTTAGTTAGTTTATTCCGCAAACCCACAAACCTGCAGACCACGGGACAACCCGTCGCTTAACCAGTAAACTCCTGCCCCCGACTAAGTTTATGTAGGCACTCAGAGACTCCGCGGGGAGACAAACGCCAACCGGCTAAAATATGAGAATTCTCCAATTTTGTGAATTTTTCAATTCACCAAAAAAATGCCGATGCCCACAGAGGCACCATTGGGCCCTTATTTGCAGGAACAGATTTTTTAATCACGACGGGTATTCTCCCGGTATTTACCCGATAGAAATCCATCTGTAATCATGTTCCATGCTCCTTTAGTCTGGTGGACGTCTAAGATTGCGGAAAACTTACAAAGATACAAGGAGTGGCTAGTCACGGGGGCATTACGATCCACCTCAACCTAGTATCTCATTAAATCATCTCTCTGCAGACTTTTACAAGAAAACTACAGGCAAGTTATAACGTATTAGGCAGACAAAGCGCTCTGACCACCAAAAATCAATAACCGCTTATATGTATTGGATAACAGTCCTGGAAGCTTACTATAAGAACTCCATTGTTGTATATCCCGTCGGAGCTTAGCTATGTAGCTCAAAGTATATGAAGTGGTGAAGAGGATATCTGCAACTTTCACTAAAATAATTTTACGTCAGATATTTCCTGCTGGGTATGGTACGATTATGTTAACACATTTTCATTCAAAAGTGCTTGCCTGTCTCGTGACGGCATGCAAGTGCGCACACAGCTAATTTCGCATGAAAATTGATGGTATATTTAATTATCACCATATCAATCTCTGTCACACGCTGCGCCGTCTTTAGATATATATTCGGAATTTATTTCACTTTTTCAAGTGAAAATCATCTTGGCATGTTTTGCATGCAAATGAAGTAAGTAAGTGAAATTGTGGTATGCAAATTTATACAAATCTGAGTAAAACACAAGCGCATATTTTGAATGTACCACTAAAATCTCTAAACCAGTATTCGATTATAATTTGCAGCCAATTAGAGCCACTTAAGCAAAGTGAATTCCATTGAAATACTTTTCAATTTCGATTGTTGCAATTATTTTCGATTGTTTGTTTTTTGTTATAATTGTTGCCGTGTGTGTACATGCCTACTTATTGTACAGCAACGTGTATGAATTTTTGTTTGTATTTGATGTGCATTTGCTTGTGTTCGTGTTATTGCTCACTTGCTATTTGCTTTGCTTTGTTTTGCATTTGCAATCAATTTTCAATTAAATACCTGCACCTGATTGCCATATCAAGTGACCAATTGTGCTCGCAATGCTATTCTTCCGCTTCAACTCGGCTTTTTGTCCGTCCGCACAGCTTGGCATTGAAATGCTAATGCTACGTGTTGTTGTACCCCATCGGACCAATTTTCCGTGCCTAAACGCTGCTTATCGCTTTACTTAGGTCACCGTTGGTTCTTAATGTCCTTTATAATGGCGTTCTTAATGTATAAAGTGCATTTCTTAATGTGGCGTTCTTAATGTATAAAGTGCATTTTTAATAGCTCGTTGGAAATTTAATTGTCGTTGTTTTTTATTTCCATGTAATTGCTACTTTGATGGTTAATTATTGTAAGAAAATGTAAAAGATGTAGATAAACGTAAATGTAAGTACTAAAAATGTTTCAGCTAAACAAAGATCGTAGAATGGAGGAATTTGTCAGACAACAACTTTTTATTTTTTTATCCTTTAAAGCTATAACTATATATTTGCATAGATATTATTCACGCATTCTAATACGTAGGTGGTATCTAGGGATGTCAATCCCGGGAGCCCGGGATTTCGGGATCCCGGTCTTTTTTAAGTCCCGAATATCCCGGGATTGGTCGATTTAAATCCCGGGATTGCTGGAAACAATTTTTTTGTTAGCCAATTAAATTTTTATCACAAATATCCCCTCTCAAGGGCAAAACAAGAATTTTTTGCAACCCTTAATGCTATAATTTCTTTAAGATCGCATTTCCATCAAAAGAAGGAATAATTTTGCTTCGCTCAAAATGGAATACGTGATGCACTTATATATTTATTTTTTACTTAAATGTGTTAACTTTTTTATTATTACTTAAATATACTGATAATATTTTAAATTGATCTCAAACAGTGATTTAAAAAATTTTATATAGTTACATAGGCAGTTACTGCTGTACCAAATACAGTCACTTACAAAAATATTTTGCATCGATTTTTTTTGCAATATTCAAAATATTTTTCATGGTATTTTTTTGTTAATTACAAAAAATATATAGCTCATTTTACAACAAAAATCATGTAAATCAAAATTTCACACTTTAGAGAAAGTTGGTTTAAGTTCACCAAATTATCATAAAAATATCAAACTTTTTAATCATAATTTTTACAAAAAATTCTATTATGCAGTTTTATAGCCCATTCAATTTAATAAAATAAAGTGCAATTTAAAGTTGCTAAAAGCTCCCTTGATTTTTGAATTTTTTTTACTGACGATGTTGGGCATTTTCTTTCTTATAACGAATTTTTTATTTTCTTCCTTGTAACGAATTTGAAAATTTGAAAAATATTCTGAATATTGCAAAAAAAAATCTATGCAAAATATTTCGGTGAGTGACCGTGTATGCATTTGTACTTGTAGTACAAAAACTATGTTATAAATTAATGAGGATATGTACATACATACATACATACACATATGTTTGTCAAATTTTATGTTTGTTTTTTGTTGATTGAAAATACTGATTTATCGCCTTAATAAATATGTAAATGAATTACAATAAATTGTATTTTTTTTGTTATATCAATCTGATTTAAAATACTATAATAGGATGATCACAGATGTGTTGCACTTTTGCCTGATTTTCGGGGCGATCCGGGATCCCGGAATTGCATTTTCAGATCCCGAAAATCCCGAGATCGACAAAACCCCGAAAATTGACATCCCTAGTGGTATCGACTAACAGCTATGCCCCGAATTGCAAGTCCATCTATAAGATAAGAGTTCGATAGTAAGAATAATCAAATAATATGTGTACATACATATACAGTCAGCGTTAAAAATATGAATACCCAAACGTTTCTTTTTTTATATTTTCCATACCAATTTTTTCTTATTTTTTTTTTATAAAAATATAGTTAGTTCAACAGCAGAAACCAGCGGAAACTATTTTTTCAATTTCATATATAACTGGGGGGGGAATTCAAGAACTACCAAAAAATAGTCATCAAAATTTTCAACTTTTCTATTCCATTTCTTAGAATTCTGGGTATGCAATTTTGTAGCCAATTTAATTTTAGTATAATAAGGTGCAAGTTACAAGTCTATCAAAATTACTGCTGATTTTTTAGAACTTTTTTTTTGACATTACATGTGTGATTATATCCGTTTATTAAGTATAGCATACATCATATACACATTTAATCATTTATTCGGAAAGTAACACGTTTTTTTTTCTTTTTCAGAAGACTCTGCAGAACCGTTTTCGGGTGAGTGAGTACCTAACATAAATACTTCTCTTTTAAAATGTAAAAAATTAAATAAATGCCGCAACATTTTTACCAGCAGCGATGAAAAATTTCAGTTTGTTAAACATCTCTAGTGGGACTGTTGTCAACTGTCGTTGCTTGAGCTCATCTGCTCTTTTGCCAGAGTACCAAGCCACTTGCTCAATTTGGTGAATACCACTTCTGATGTAAAACTATGTACATACATATCTACATATCGACGGCTGAGTGGGAGATCGACCTATCTCAGAAAACTTTTTAATAATTTCCCTACTTCAGAATTTGGTTGAAGAATGCCCTATCTCAGAATTTGGTTCAAACAAATTTTCGATATAAGAAACATACTTTATTTTTTATAAATAAAGGTGTTAGTTAATATATTTTTGAAGGTATTTAATCTTGGAAATGTAGTTTTTAATCTTATAACTCGATTCTACATATCGTACACTTTCTTCAAAGGTGTATTAATTCAGTATTTACCTCATCTTATCACTATAATTGAATAACATTTTACAAATAAAAATAAAAATATTTTCGGCAGTAAACTTTCTTAAACCTCTTTAGTTTGATACCCGTATTGCAATATTTCACTATATCAATCAGGTGGCAACCCTCCTCTAAAATATTTTTGGGTGTAAACTTATCTATACCTCTCTAGTTTGATGCCCACATTGCTATATTTAATTTATCTTATGAACCAAATCATATTAAATTTTCAAACAGGTGGTAACCTTCCCCAAAAATATGTTTGGCTGAAAGTCTTCTTAAACCTATTTCTTTTTGACAGCCATATTGCAATAGTTACTTCATCTTATCAATTTAATTAAACTCCGAGTTTCAAACAGGTGGCAACTCTCTGATTTTTTTCTTTCTATATTTACTGGCTGCCTAGATAGGTCGATATTCCATTCAGCTATCGATATATGGGTGTTAAATAACGTATTTATGCTCTTTTACTTAGAAAATTAAATTTGCTTGCTTTCTCGGAAGGTACGAGTAGTGGTACTCAAGAGCCTTAGTAGACAATTTTCTCCAGTGACAGTACTACAGTGGCCTTTGTGAAAAGATGATTATTAAAGTTTTTTTAAATTAAAATATTTTTTTTTGGCTTTGTTGATATAATTAATCATTTACTGCTTAATCTAATCTAAGAAGACACGTATTAATCCACTTAGGACCAATATTTTTGAGCTAAAAAAAAAAACAAAATAGAATACTAGTAAAAAGGCAAACTGATTGCAATGCCAACCACACCACCTAAACAAAACATATTCGTAGCATTAACTTTTCTTACTATCAATGCAGAACACATGTTTGCGGTTACTCATTTCTAAATATTATTTATGTACATACACGCACATGGACGAGTATTTGCAAAAGAACTTCGAACTAAGTGCCTTTGTGACTTGCGCCTAAGACACACACACGTAGAGTGTTCGCAGTTCAACGCCATTTATCATATTTGCATTTAGAAGCCGATTTGAAAGGTAAACAAGTAAGCTAGGAGGCTGTCTAACCGTAAAGTAAAGAAAAATATTGTGCGGCGTATGCATTGCCTGCAGGCAGGAAGACAGAAAAAGGGTCAACCGCCGCGGCAGTGAATCAGCTGCCCTTGCTCCGTGGCGATTAGCTTTATGTGTGCGCGTGTTTGCATAGAGTTCGAGGCGCTATGGCGTATGCGTGATATTCAACACGCAGCCCGCAACTCCACACGACGACACAGGGTCGACCGCAGTCCACAATCCGCAATACGCATGCTATTTGCGTAAAGGAGTGCGAGCGCATGGTTGGTGGTGGTGGTGCAGCCTTTGGCGTATTTGGCAATATTGCGTTGCCAATAATACCGCATGATAAATTACGCACACCGCCAGTAGATTTAATGCGAAACGGACGCTTATTTACTATGTAGATATGCCTAAACATGGACAAACATCTGTATATAGCAGCAAAATTTAGAGATAGTCTGGCAAAGCGTTAGTTCTGCCCTACACATCTGTGAACTGTAACTGAACTACGGCAAAACGGATGCAAAGCGGTGCCGTTGTAACTAACGTTGTGCTACTTAGTTTTGCGTTGTCGTTAAGTAATTTGTAAAAATTTTAACTTCGCATAAAATAAGTAAAGTAGCTTCGCGGAAGACTCTAATATCGTGGGTGGTAATTTTTCAAATGCTCATATAAAAATTTAGAATTACCCTTAATAAAATATGTTCCAATGATCGGAACTGATTGAACTGATATTCTTCCCCTTTTTTGAAGTCGGTTAAAAATACCCAAAAAATAATAGTTTTTCTTTACAAAAAACTTATTGTCTCAGATCTGTCCAAAACGGAACCAGTTCGGAAAGAGTTCTGCAGAGGGCGAAAACTGCCACGTCGTAGGACATCGCCATGCTAAAAAACAGAGTTGAACGCATTGATTTGGTATAGCTGATTAGCCAGCGCCGTCCCATTTCAAGCTAGCTCGGCGCCAGTTCTGAACCAGTTTTCTACAGGCTATATATGTACATACATAACTTAGTACATTTGTATGAATGCATCCATAAAATTCTGTAGCGATAAAAGGCTTTGCATACGTAGTGTGAAATTTTTTTTCTTCGTATTATTATTATTGGATACTTAAACTAATAGATATCTAAAAACTTATATCGATAGCAAAATCGACAAACCTTTCGATACCTCTTTCGGTAAATACATACATGGACAATGAAATCGACTAAGTGGTCGAAAAGTTCCGATAATCAGAAACCGTAATTAACCGTTAAACAGCAAGATTTTAATTTTTAGATTTCGTTATTTTTTGATTTTTAGGATTTTTTTCCGTCAAATTTAATCGCTATACCGTGATTTTTCTTTTTTGAAAAAAATAATTTTTATTTTGGATTTTTATTCATCACACTAAACCGTTATAATGAGGACTGCCTATCTTTTACCGTATTACGTCCTTTAAAAAACAAAAAATTAATCTAAAAAAATCGTATAATAATCGAAACTCCTGATAAAAAAAAAAATTCTTAAAGGAACTGTTAAATTTAACCGAAAATATATCGTCACTAGACACGAATAAAGGCGCGAGCTCAAAAGTTGACGGCGAAAAAAGACGCATAAAAAAACTTTAGCGTCAAAAACTCTTCACATACTTCGCCGAAGGTTTTCATAAGCATCTTTTTTTCGCAAAATTTGTTTACGCGCCTTTTTTCGCCGTCAAAACGCAATCGCGCCTTTATTCGTGTGTAGTGACGATATGAATCCAATTTTAACATTTAAATTATGATTTTTATTATAACCGTTACGGTCCCTGTGATAATTTATCGATAGCAATGACGATGATACAATTTAGAACATAATTGATAATAATAAGAATCACAGTATTGATAAGGAAATATATAGCAATATCGCAAACATATTCTTTAACAATTTCGGAAAATAAATCGATCACTTTACCAAAATGATCGATAACAACATCGCTCAATCTATCTATAACATCATCGATAAATACTTACATACATATATCTTTTGACAAAAGCGTCGAAAAATATAGCGATAACTTAACAAAATTGGAACGACAATAAAATCGATACCAATGTTAGACACACTATATCGAAAATAGTTTTAATAAAAAAATCGACTAATTTTCAGATAGAAATATGGATAACAAAATATTTAACCATTTCGCCAAATAAATCGATAAATACTTCTATCGATAACTATATCGAAAATACCATTGCATATCGATAAATGTGTTAGCAGTGAATGCCTCTCTCAAATATTAAAGCCAGTCACATTCTTGTTTTTTTCGTTAAAATTACATTTTAAATTCTTTTAAAAGCATGCACTTGTAAATTCATATCTTAAATTTTGTGACATGAGTTCCCTGTCAAATTTGTTGTTAATAAAGCACCTACATACATATGTACAAAAATCACAAACAGGTACGCCAAACGCTTTTTAACTTAATTTGTTTATTTTTCACAAGTCTCCATTCATCATTTAAAGTTTTCAACTCTGTACTGCAGTGAAGCACATTCACTTATAAATTCTTACAAACTTGTATTATTTTTCGCAACAATCACTGCTCTAAATAAACATTATTTTATTCGCTTTGAAGAAATACATGTAAAATAAAACTTAGCAACAAAGCCCCCTTAAAGCCATCAAAAAGCCTTTCCTCATTCGTTCTCTCGCTAATCAAATTAGTGGTGTTTGGCGCGATGCGGATGTCCGGCAGATTTTCGCCTTTCTCCTAATTTAATTGCATCCAATTTGGCATGCTGATGGCTGTCGGCACCCAGCTCCATTTCGTTGCATCTTTTCTAGTTGCCAAAAACGGTTGTTTTGTTGATTCGCTGTTACTATTTCTCATAATTATCCGGCTCCAGCTGACAGCTACAATAAAATGAGAAATTTCTTTAGTTTTGTTAAACTTTGTTGTTATTGTAATTATTTTTGATATGTCAGCGAAGCAAAATCCAATCAACAAAATTGGCTGATTTTGAATTTTTCGTTCTAAATTTTGCCGAAATTAATTTTGCGAGTGATGCACTAAATAGAATATATTTTAATAAATGTCTATGTGTATATATGCATCCATATATGTATGTATGTATGTGTACTATCCGTAACACATATTGGAGTCTATACGATGTAGAAAATGTTCGTCTCCAAAATAGTTTTGTGCTCTAAAAGGACAAACAATGATCCTTTCAACGCCAGTGTCTCGGTGATCTCGTTTCCTTCGATTCCACCGTCACCTGGTACACACCAACGTGTTTCTCATTGAAAGGAGTCGAAGAGTTTCCAACACACTTTGACGAGCCTGGAGGTGGTCATCGTATTAAATAGAACCCTGATGGCTGCTGGAATTTCAGAAAAATATCTATAAAAGTGCCTTTCAAATCCTTTTAAAGGTTCAATGTGCATGTGTGAGTTAGAGTTCAGACCCCGTTTCCGACCAAAAAGTCTTCTAACTATAGGTCCATGTAGAAAAATTTTTCGCAGGCTTATGTGAGGCCCCCTCTGGCACACCAAGAGTAAAAATACCTCGCTTAGATGTGCTATGCGGCTGGAGTGTGGTGTAAATACAGCTACAGTAGAGAGATTTATGCCTATTTGGACCAATTTCCTGGAGATAATACTATCAAAAGTCAATCACCCTAGGCTTGAGAGTCCGTTCAATCCTACCAGCCAAGTGTTGCACGGCTCGACGGTCTTAAGAATAAAGAAAAATAAACTAACAGGTCGACATAATTTTGATAAGCCAGTTAGTAAAAAATTTTAAGGTTGTGTCTTGCTAAGTACATGGTATATGTTTCCAAGTATAACTAGGTCTAAATAGACATACCAAGATATGGAGGATATCATCAATGCTTCTGTAAATTAATGCCGGGAGACACCATCACTACCTGCAGAGTTGAATAGGTCAAATGATTATTCCTGACTAAGGTGGAGCTAGACCTGATGTGTCTTTTCACTCTGGGCAGGAGTCATCGCATCTTGTTCCAACAAAGAACCTGGAAAATGTAATTGAAGCAATTTTTTAAAAAGATCACTGCTGTTGTTGATGAAGGCTCCCTCTGTACATGAATACGAGAGGCCTCAGGCGGACTTTTAAAATACTCACAATGGCGCCTCCACGATTTCCTCTTGGAGCGTCTATTTACTTATTCTCATTACTTAGTCATTGAGAGCCAGCCTTATACTCATTCCACTGATGTAACGTTTTGTTCCTTTCAAAAAGTTTTCTGAAAATTTACAGTTTGCGATCCAGTTCTTCGTTCCACCAGAGAATCATAGCTTTATCAAATCAGTACCAAAAACTGTAAATACCTTACCACCTCTATTCCGTCGACTGAGTTTATGGAAGTCAACAGCGAGTCGATTCTCATATTCACCAGAGTTTTGGAAGGCTGCAAATTCGTTTAAATGGGCGAGAAAGTTAAATTGCGAATCTCTGATCACTTGGCGATCTGCGAGCGATACTTCGTCCGAAACTTGGTAATCCCAACGGAAAAGGAAAATAAATCACAAATTTGACGGCTGCACATTGAGAACTGGTACCTTTTCTTGAGAAATCTTTATAAAGTATTTTGCGTGGGTTTTTCTAAAAGACGCCACAGCATAAGTTGGGCATTCGAATCGGAAGTTGATGATAAACTGTAACTGTTGATAAAAGCAACAAAATAAGCTATGGGTAACTTCCTTGCATCTCTCTGTATGCAACTCTAAAGTCTGACTAAGACGATGGCATATTTGCCCAAAATTTGGTGTAAATTGGTAGCCCATTCGTTCGATGGAAAAAATATGGGGCTTTGTCCCAATCTTGGGAAACAATTTTTCTACATTTTTCAATTAAATTACCAATTGTATTTTTATGTATTGTAAATACCAATCGTTTGACTGGTAAACAATTTTTTGTACCAATAGGCCAGAATAAAAAAATTTTACAATTTGCACAGATCTACCGACTGTGTGAAACGTCCTTAACGCTTCTTCCCTTTCACAATATCTTAATTGATATTGTTTTCGATATTATTTTCGATATTATTTTAATATTTTTATTGATACCTCAAAAAGGGGTAGGGGTATTTTATATTTTTAAATTTAAAATCGAAAAATGTATACAGTGAGTGTCAGTGAAAATCGTACGGTAAATTTTTTTTTATTATTTGAAAATATTTAGTTTTATTTAAAATTTTTAATAAAAATGTAGTTCACATTACAAAAAAATACATAAAACTCAAGTTTCTAACTTTGTAACAGTTTACAAATTTTTAAACTTTCATAAAAATCTCACACTTTTTATTCAGAATTTTTTATATTTTCGTTTGGTATAGCCCGTTCCACTTTAGTACAATAAAGTGCTGGTTTGTAGTCGCTACAAAATACCGTTGATATTTTGTTGACGTTGTTGCGCATTTTATTCCATATAACGAATGATGGCATTCCAATTTTTTTTAATTGTTGAAAAGTTAGAAACTTAAAGTTTTATGGATTTTGTTTTATGTAGCGTCAACTATAGTTTTATTAAAAATTAATATTTTCCACAATTGGAAAAAAATTTGCTGTACGTTTTGTACTCACACTTTTGCTAAGTGGTTGGTCGAGTTTCAGCTCAAATTTGTGATGTGCGTGCTGATGCCGAGTGATCGCTGTTAGAGTTTTTAAATTTTTTTTGATCGAACACAAGTCATACGGAGTGATGGTACGCACATCTAATCCCTCTTTAAAAAATGCCATTTATGGCAGAGACAAACGCATTTATTTGACATCTAAGAAATTTCGAAAAACTGCTAAAAACGACCAACTCTTTGGTGCTGCTGATTACGTGCTAAATTGAAACGGACGATTGCCCGCGCAAAAAAAGGGTCGGTATGAGAAGCAGCTTCATAAAAATCTGACTATGTTCTCGAGCGAACACATACCTCAGTCGATATAAAAATGTAGTGATACTAGATATTTAAAAATGCTGTGGGGATATTACATACACATGTACATACATACCTACGTATCATCAAAATATTGCGAGGACGATGTTTAAGTACTTTCACAGCTGCCGCTCTATTTGCGCTATCAAACCTGACATCCTGCACCTGCTGCTATCAGCCACTCTCAAAGAATGCTCTGGCGCTTAGCTGACTCTGCTCGTCGAAAAAAGGAAATACTACTACACTTGGCAAGAGAAGCGTATAAGAGCTATGTATGTTGAGCAGCGGGCAACATCGGATGTATTTGATGATAACAATCCGGGGCAATAAAGTCGTATATCATGTCTGCTTTCTTGCCAATTTGTATGCGTTTTTTATAGCTACTTACATGCGCACGCCCCGTTTGCTATTTATTTATTTTATTGTTGCCACTGATGACTCGTAGATATATAAATATGTAAATACATACATGTTTACATGCGCGCATACATGTTTGATTTATGCGTATGTGTGATTATTGGGATGCACTTTTTTCAGCTGGTATAACTGCCCATTTTAATACATACATATTGTGTTTTATGCCATAGACATCCATGCCACAATTGGCGGCATGTCGAGCGTTGGAAGCAAGCTATAACACTCACAGAGGTATAGAGGTGTGTAAATATGTGCGAATGCGCTGAGCGACAGTATGAAAAAGGTTAAACTATATGCTTCACGTTCAGAAGTAATTTGTCAACGTCAGCGGGTGTTGTGGAGACTTTGGGATTTTTTGTTGCTGTTGCAATATGAAAAACACATTTACATTTACTATAATGTTTGTATGTATGCATTTTTGTATACAAATGTGTAACAATTTCTCCGTCAGTACACATATTCAATCATTCACGCATATGTATACCGAAGTATGTACATATGTATATGAAGTATTTGCGCGTGTTTTACTAGATTTTTTTTATGTGTGGAAAATGCGACAAATCGGACGTAAAAACTCAAAATTTCGCTACATCATGCGGTGATATCTACAAATACTCTTCATATTAATACACCGAACGGAAGTACAATCATACGTACATATACATGTGTAGGTATGTTTGTATGCATATTAGACTCCACCAGAAAAAAAGTTCGGTGCACACCTTCGAAGCGAATGTAGTCTCTCAAGGCAATTTCGAAAATTTTAGTTTTTTTTGGCGTCCTCATATCTTCGGCATTTACAGCCGGATCTTAAAATATTATGTAATAGATATTTTTTGCCTCGTGGACACTATTTTTTTGTTCCAAAGTTCTAGTGCTTACCCACCAGATCTCAGTTCTTATCACTTTAACTTACCACCCTAGCGTCAGTAAATTTTTAAAGCTCACCAAAAATCATTCAAGATTTCCTAAGGAAATATTTTGATTATTGCAGTAGAATTAATTCAAAAGTTTTTTGTATTGCTGAATGTAGATATCAGAAGAATTTAAACGAAGACCCACAGTGTGGTAAAAAAATTTGTTGTGACAAAATCTAATACAGCGAGAAAGCGAACTGTTAGCGAAATAAATTTAAAAGTACTTCAGAGATGGAGAAATACAACGAGAATAATTCTCCTAAATTCTTGATCCCAAAGCATTAAAATACTCTTAAATTTATGTACTAGTGTTCGTCCAGCCGTTGAGATGAGCGCTGTGCTGAGTTGAGGTGAAATGAGTTGAACCACATACCATAACGTAACAAACATAACATTACATTACGTAGCATAACACAACATAACATAACAATGCATGGCATAAAATAACATAACATTACATGGCATAACATAACATAACATTACATAGCACAACATAATATAACAGAACATTACATAGCATAACATAACAAAATGTAACATAATATAATATAGTATATCATAGCAATACCATAACATACCTTACAATAACATGGCTTGTGTAACCGGTCATTGACTATTTGGTCGGCACTCTTCAAGACTAGGAATTTTCTCCCACGAACATGTGACAAAGTTGTAGAGATGAGGAGGAGGAAGAAACCGTAGCGCACTTCTTCTGCAGTTCTTTAGCTCTCTTACGGAATTATCAGGCGTTGGAAGAAAGCCAGTCCTTTATAAGAGCTTCAAAATGGTTCTATGAAGAAAAGTCACTGAGGTTCCCGTGTTTCTCAGTGGTATCACAATGTGGATTGACACACCAATCTAACCTAACCTACAATAACACAACAAAACATAGCATAATAATATAGCCTAAATCATTCCACAGTTTTATCTTTTTCTTTGTCTCTGTAACTTGGCATTTGCATTAGTGTCAATTTTGAATTAATTTTTTCGCTTTAAACTAATTGCAATTTCGAGTAATCTTCTGGCTTCCAGCTTCAAAATACGTTTTTAAGGATATAGGGTTGTTTATATTTACCTTAGAAACATGTTTGCCTATTTAAATATGTATAAGATTTCGCTAGTTGGCCGTCTTCTCGAGTTATTGGATTTTGTTCAAAGAAAGTTAATTTTCCACACTGTGCTACACCTAGGTTTGCCCATTTTTTTTAACTGCCTTGCAAAAGTATTTTAGACTCGAACTGTTTTTTTTGCCTATAAGGTGGTACGCTCTAATGTTCAAAATCTACGTTTTTATTCCCTCATCTCAACTATGTAGTCTGATTTGCCGCCGGAATACCTCTAAAGTATTTTGAACTCCAAAAAAAATATAAAAAAACAAAATCGTTGTATGCGCATAAATGCATAAATATTCTAGCATCAGTACTGCAACATATGTATGCACTTTTCTCATATTCGCATACATCAGCAAGTGCTTTACCTACATATGCAGGTACATACATATGTATATATGTATTATTTCAATTGCATTTTGTTTGGTATGTTGTGGGTATTTCAGTGCTCTGAGCATTTGTGAATTTTTCATTGTTCGTTTCGTTGGGATTTCAATTCTAAACTTTTAGCGTAGCTTACGCGGTGTAACCACTTGCTCGCATTGTAACTGAAACCGCAAATGTTGCACAACAACATGCAACGAAACTTATTAATGCTAGCTTCCATATTCCACGGGTTCCATTCATTTGTTTATTTACTATGCAGTTGACTTCGTTGGTTCCCCTAAGCTACATTATGGTCGTTCATCAGGGACGAATATAATTTTTATTGTTTTCAAAACTTCAAAATTTTTCAGCGTTTTTATGCAGGTTTTACGAAGCAGTGTTTAGAAGTGATTGGTTTGGTGGCGCTATGAATTTTTTTTTATTGATTTTTTATATACTTATGTATTAAGAAAATCAATAAAGTTATTCAAACTGTGAATTTTGCCCTCCAGCCTAAATCGCGAATTTTCACTAATTACCTTTTGTAAACCCAGAGAAGACCACACTTATGCTATTCGCAAATCGGGAAAAATACTCCAGTTCGAAGCACCGTCGTTAGAATGTAAGATGCTTAAGCTATCTTCTAGCGTAAATCATTAGGAAGTCGTGCTAGAAATTTAATATCTAATTCCTATTGATCATTCCCAGAAAAAGTCAGACTCAGACAGTCTGGACTAAGGACACATCGCCAATTCAGGCACGGTTTAATCACCAACGAAGTACTATCACGACAAAGGACCTATCATATGCTATCTGACCTCCAATTTAATAACATACAATTGATATTCCCAGAAGATCGTAGAGGGAGAGGCAATCTCTCTCTCTACCGACGGTTCAAAGATAAACTGCGGTAAAGAGGAATGATGCAATAATCTTAGTCATCTTTGAAGCTTGTAAGGTACTGGGAAAAGACAGCAGTAGAATAAAGAAAGCAACAATATACTCTACTAGTTACGCAGGGACCCAGCCAGCATTAGTATCTGCTAGTCCAGTACAGAAAAACGAATTAAATAAGATTTGAAGATCGAAGAAGTTGAAGCTCCTATAATTATGCCTACCCATTCTAGTTATATTTATGGCTTATAATTCTTTTAACTGCGTTCTTGAAGCTACTCAACCAGACCGTTTTTTTGACAAAGGGTCGCATAATATCGGGACGCGATAAGAGAAGAGAAATGACTAGTTTATATGAAACTTATGCTCTGAGAAATTCAGACAGTTAAAAACAGCATGAGGACACTATGGAATAGCCCAGCGTACTGTGATCGGAATTATAACTATATGGCAGTAGAAACACTACTTTTCAAGTAATTTTGGTCAACGGCTGGGTTAATATTTAGACAAAAGACTTCCGCTCAAAGTGTTAAAGTGGCATAAAGGTAGATAAGGGCGGGGATGGATCTGGAGTCTAAGTCGAAGGTACCGGGAACAATCTTCATTTCTCTCTAAGGGAAATATGCTTCGGCATTCCCAGCCGAGGCTAAGTGGTGGAAAATAAGTGGAAAAGTAGAAGTTTTGGGTGAATATTTCGTTCTGCAAATGCAGATGGGACTATAGGCAACTACAGTAAAATCTTGGCAGCAAAAAAGGCATTCGATAATAAATTATATGGATATTTTAATCGCCAGATATAGGTATAGCATGAATATCGAGAATGAAATTTATGGCTAAAAAGATACGATAAAATATCGATAAAAGTATCAAAAATAATTTCCCTTTTGGTTGTTGCTGTTACCGACAGGATGGGTGTATGATGTATTTTGGAACAAAAAAAAATACTGAAGATGGCACAACGCAGCAACCGGTTTGAAAAATTCAACAAATTTTCATCTAAATTTTGAACTTTTTGATCTGAATTTTTAGAAAAATTGTGAGTACGCAGAAAGACCGGTTTTTTTAATTATAGTGAAACAAGATCAAGTTTTAAGCGGCTTAAAATCGCGTTGATTTTTAAAAACATACTCAAAAGTTCTTCAATAAACAACCTAAATAAATGTTTAAAATGAATTATCCTAACTTATAACTAGATACATACATACGTACTTCTCAGAAGCTAACAGCTGAACAAATTCCAAAGTACTTACCTATATATATATATATCTACCTATATTTAGTCAATTAAATCTTTATATTCTTAAAGTAACATCCGTTACTAAGTCCATTAGTGAAAAAAAGCAAATTCGTTGACTTCGATCACTTCCGCTGTTGCTGATTGCGGGGCACCACTACTCGCACAAAGCACTCAAGTTATCGACACGTTAGCTAGTTTAAATTTTTGCTCTACCATGACCCACAACAGCGACTGTGCACACATAGAAACACCACAAATTCACCGCTATTCGCCATAGCCGCATTGTAAGAAGAACCACTCAATATTTTGGTTATTGGACTACATGGCGTATACGTATTTCGAATTGTTTTGGATTTTCATGAGTGCAAGAAGTTGCTTGTTGTTGCAAATTGTATCCACTGCTCCTTGCTAGCCAACATGTGTTGACTTGTGAACCCTTTGTTTGTCTTACTGGCATTTTTGTTTTCATATCCTCGCAGCTTACCTGCAGCCCGTTATCCGTATTGTTGTGTATCATAATAATGGAAAGCTGCTTGGAGAATTGGCGGCGAAGCACTTAAATCATATCATAGCGTTGGTTATGCATACACCGAAGTGCGATGTTATTTTTATTCATACGTGCACATGTACATATGTAGGTATGTGTGTTTGCTTTTGTACAAACGCGTATATGTATGCTCTTATCCAAACCAACGAGTAAGCGAATTTACTTCCAAGTATGGTAAAATTTCGCAAGCAATTTTCGTTAGTTTCCCATCAGCTACGTTCACTATCCACTATCCTTTTTGCCTGCCACCTTAGGTGTTGCGCAATAATTACAACAACAGACACGTTGGAATTTTAACGGGGTTGCTTTTCTTTCGAATTTCGTTGCATGCCACACTTAATGGGTTTATACATTTTTCATTCGATCCACTCTTCGCTCTTACATACTACAATAAGTACATATGTATGTATGTGCGTATGTACATATATAAAAAAAAAAAAACGAAATTAGTTCAGCGCAGAAAAAATTTAACAATAAAATATAAAAAGCGATATTAAAATTTTCTTGGAAAAATTGGGATATCGTCCAGAGGCTTAGCAGATTCATTGCGCTGCACAGTTGGAAAGTTGCAACTAATTTTGGTAAAAAATAGCTGGAAGGGTAACTTTTTAACCGAATTGAATAATTCTTTTATAGAAATATGGAATGATTTCTAGAAAAGATTTCTTAAACCCAAATTAAAAAAAAATCTTGTATTTTTACAAGTAACTATGCATACGTAATATTTATTCACGAGAAATTTTAGATTTTAAAGGTGGTTAAAATGTTTTTGAGTTCGCTGGAACACGATTCTGGTAGATTCGTAAAATTTAAAACGGCTGATCCAGTAGGGTGGCAGCTTTCCACAAAAAAAAAAATTAATTACATTGGCAAATTTTTTTCGACTTTCAAAATAAACGTTTTTTTTTGACCCGGGCGCAGCTCAACTTTTATAAAATTCGCGTTAAGGGTTTGAAAAAAAAGGAATTGTTCAGTTCGGTAAAAAATTGTCTCTTCCGGCCATTTTTGAACAACATCAGTCAAAAATTTCCCTCTGTGCGCTGGGGTCAGATAAGAAATGTCTTAAGAAAAATAACAACAGAGTTTGAAAAGTGTCCATCCAGCGTTCTGTAACTGCCTATTCATTTTTTTGGAATGTTGCTGAGGGTACAGTCTTTAGCCTAATATACATACATCTAAGTCGTGACGGTTACGTAAACTCGACTGTTTCCAGAATGATTCAAAGTTGTTTTTTTATATTTATATGTTTTTTTTTTCATTTCACATGCATATTAATATTCATATTCGTATTCATGTTCCTGTTCATATTCATATTCGTATGAGTATTTGTATTCATTCTCGTATTCATATTAAAATTCTTATTCATATTTATTTTCATATTCAAATTCATTTTCATATTCAAATTCATAGTCATATTCATATTCATATTCATATTCAAATTCATACTCATATTAATATTAGTACTCGTATTCATATTCATATTCAAATTCATATTCGTTATCATATTCATGTTATTCTTCATACTCATATTCGTATTCACATACATATTCATATTCATACGCATATACGTATTGTCTCATTGTCTAATTCATATTCATTTTCATATTCATATTCATATTCATATTCATATTCATA
>NW_016159092.1:33754-66255 GCF_001687245.7 Rhagoletis zephyria
AGCTGCTTACCACCACCTGACCACACTGAACGTGTTTACATTCTGCTTCAATGCAGCGCCGCTGAGTTTGCCAAAGCGGCTATTGGCATTTAGCCGTTGCAAGCAACAAAATACGATGATGGGAAGAATAAAGCATGCTGCCACCAATAAAACCAATTGCATATTTTCGTTGGTTTCGCAGGAGCAACAACACCGCCACAACGACCAGCACACTACCACCATTGAATTGTGTGAATGTTGTATGTAATTAAGTTAATTAATTTTCTAAACCTATAAAAGCGCAATGCCCAAGCAAAGGCTTACATGCGATGGCGAACAGCATTTCGTTAGTGTGGCAAGCGTGCAATTAAGTCTATTACTCGCCAACTTATTAGGGTGCGGATCACACAAAGTGTCGCTATGTTGGCCAACATGCAGTTGTACGTATGTATAAGTATGTATTCAGCTAGCCATTTCTCGTAAATTTCACTTGCAATTTCAATATATTCATCGAATTTTGAATAAGTTTGTGTGTTTGCATAGAACTGTGTAGTGCGGCGCCATATTATTAAATGTAATTAATGTAATGTAATTAAATGTAATGTTATAGCTTAGTATCCAGCTCTTAAGAAAACGGTCAAGAAAAAATTGCCATTATTTCGCGTGTGTGTCCAAGGAATTTTGACATTTTTTATACCTCACAGCCTGTTGCCTCACTCTTTCCTCAAGAAATAATGGAACGGGCATATATTTCTGTTGCAAACCTGGGTTGCCTTGTGCTCTTTTTTCACAAAAAACTTTAGAAAACCGTAGTAGAAAGCGTACTAAATTTCTGAAGAACTGCGTACTGCCTTAAGGAAATTTGACTCAAGAAAATTTCTTAGCCATTTCTTGTACGTCATTTTATATGGAGTTTTTGCTTTTCTTAAGAGCTGGATACTAAGCTTATATTGTGGCATGACATAATTGAAATATACGCTTTGTATGGTATATCCTTACAAATGTATGTATGTATGTATGTATGTATGTATAGCACATGTTTTGCATTCTATGTAATATTCATTTGAAGCGTTTAAAAGTACAATGTAGAACAATTTTGGATATTTTTGGGTTTATTACCCTAAATGAGCGTGGTTAACATTTACAAAATGCCATGATTGTATCAACATTAAGTGAAGGATATTTGACTGTGCATATTTTCGAACATAATGTCGAATTTTAGTTAATGCTGGGGGTCAGAAAAGCGACGCCGCTTTTAAGCATACGAGTTTAGCAATATCGCAAATTTATATATATATTTACATTCTTAGCCACTCACAACACATTTGGTGTAGAATTAGAAAGTAATATTCGTACCTAGAAGCTCTGACCTTTGTTTGAACTGTGCTTTTAAGAGATAAGTCGAGGACTAATTATTTTCCAATTATTTCCGTAAGAGATTAGCCAAATGAAGCGACGCCCCTTTTAACCAATTAATCAAGTATAAATACATACATACTAGATACTGCTTATTTTGTACGATAACCTGAAGTCATTCAACTTTCTGACAATTATGGAAAATTTTGTCCTTAAGCAATGCAAACCCTATTTTTCGAACCTCAAAACTTTCGAAGGGCACACCAGTGCTTTACTCTGCGACCATTGCCAATGTTGGAGCGTCGCGAGCAAAATGGCATACACAGGAACCGTAACACTTATTTTTTTACTTTTATTTAATTACTCCTTAAATAACCGTTATTTCTGAGTTTTGTTTTATAAATCCAAAATAACCAGTATTTTTGATTTTTATCTAAATAATCTGCAAATAACAGTTACTTTTGATTTTTAAATTATATGTCTTAGATAACAGAAGACTTTTATTTAAAAAAGTCATAAACAGAAATCAGTTACTGACCTTTATTTTTTAAACTATACTTATAAAAGTAATTTGTATAAGTCGTAGTCAACTTTTGTTTTCCAACACCTTCTTAACTGTGAAAGATGTTAATGACTTGTCTATATAAGGTGCCACATGTTTTTTTAATAGGGTTTCCACCTGTTAATAAAATTATTAGGCATCAGTTCTGCACCATCGCTGTCAAACGAAAAGATTTAGCCTCTACATGTGCAATAATGTTTTATTTTTCTGAGTAGGGCTGCCACCTATTAAAAAGTTAAACGATTGTCGACGTTCGTTGGATTACAAAATGAGATACCAAATGAAAGGGCAGTGCTTTCGCATGCACAAAAGCTTTCAGTTTTTGAATAGGGTTGCCCCCTATTTAAAAATTACTATCTTCTATACATAGTATAACGGACAGTACAGACATTTTGACTTCGCTAATCTTAAAAATACTCAACGGATTTAGACGGGATTTGTTAAGTATAATCTGTATCGATAGGATTGGTACTTTAATTTCCTATAGGATTGCCACCTGTCTAAAAAATTATAAGATCCGCACTGTTCGTTGGATCAGAAGAAAGGAGGTGTAAAATAAAAGGGCATGGCTTTTAGATGTTCAATATTGTATTACTTTTTGAGTAGGGTTGCCACTTTTTAAAACTAATAAGATATTCACCGGATGTTGCAAAAAGGTTTTATTGTTTGTTTAAGTGGGGTTGCCACCTATTTAAAAATTATGTGCGTATAATACGCGAGGGCATCTTTTGTTAACGACATTATTTGCACAGTTCATTCAATTAAAAAAATTTGGTGTCAAATGAAAAGGCTTGGCGTTCAGATTTACAGTAATGTTTTATTTTTTCCAAAGAGGGTTGAAATCTGTGCGAAATATTAAAACAATGTGGGCTGTTCGTTAGATTACAACAAATGAGTGGTCAAATGAAAGGGCTTGACCTCCAGATGCGCAATTCGCTGGGATTGAAATAGGATGAAAGACGAACTAGTTGAGCTGAGAAAATAACTGGTCCACAATTAGCAGCTTCCCTGCTGTGGATGTGTAGCTTCTTCTTTTATTTTCCTTAACATTAAATTACTTTTGCCAATTAAATAGTTATTTAATTGACCATAAAGTTGTGTTTAAAACTATTTATTACATAATTTTCTACACAGCACACTCATTGAAACAAAATACTCCCACTGGCTAATGAAGTTTGTAAACAACATATTTCATAAAAAATTAATGCATTTCACATAAAGTTCAGGTACGCAAGAGTTCGTTGTTAATAATATATGTTTATACCAGTGAGTTTGTAAACCCTAACTGCCGTCGTTGTTGCTTTGAAAGGCGATGAACCGAGGCGCATATGAGCCGGAAGATTTAATTAGTTAAGCAGACTTGTAGGCACATTCATGATAGCGGAAATGCTTGGCTTACACACATACATATATACGTATGTATAAGGATATAAGGATTCGCCCGCTGGAAACTGAGATGGAAGTAATGAAACCACAAAATGGAAGGGAAGTTAACAGCTTAGACGTAGACATGTGCAATTCCCCGTTAGTTCACCGCATTAGGATGAAGTTGTTGTCAGTAGTGAAGTGGTATTTAAGCATTTGGTTTGTTCGAGGATCACGCATTGTTTTGCATATATATCAAAGACATTGGCCTGTCTGTGTGTTGGATGAGTACACGTATTGTGGGCGCTAATAACTTATAGATCTGGTAACGAGATGAGCTCAAATGCTTCTAGTAAGGTATTCGTGCTCCTCTTTTAAAGCTGGGCCGCTGCGATGAGGATGCTCTACTGCTTCTTGGTGTGTGTGCCATTTAGCCAATGTCTACATTTACGTAAAAAAATCGTGTGTTTTGAGATCTGACAGGTCCTGTGGAATACCATTTCTGGCCCCTTGAGGATATTTATAGATCCAAAACGGTCTGTTAAAAAATGCCTTCAAGCATTTCTACTGGCTCTAATAAGTATACTCGCCAATAAAATAATAAATTTTACCTTGTTATCATTGTCTTTGCCAAATATCTAAATAAATAGGCTAAAAGCTAATTACATCAACAAATCAGTTTCTTACCTGCATCAAAGCGGAGCTGAAGCGAAATTCTCTGAAATGTTGGCGTTACTACAAATATGTCTTACTTAATTTTATGAAAGTTTTACGCGCCAAAGCAGCTTAGTTTGTTATGCTAAGTAGCACTTAATAAAGTGTTGGAACTTTGCAATAACAGCAATGAACATTGAAACAACTGGTAACAATTATGCAACTAAACTTAACGGCGGCGCCGCAGCGTATAGCACCTTTTCTTATTCATAGTCGAATAAAGTAGGTTTGATGTAATCGAAACTTTGGCGCTGTACAATGGCTGTTGTTTGAGTTCAACTTTTTTTGCTTTAAAATCATTTCAGCTGTGCTCAATTTAGATTATTGTGTTTTTTTTTTTAAATGTACACAAAGCATGAAAAAATAGGAAAGACAAACTAGGATAATATGTACACTGCCGACAAAAAGTATTGGCACAGCTGCCTTTTACCAATATATGCAACAATTTTCATTGTAATTTTTTTCCTCCAATTTTTTATAAACATATGGTTCATTTTACAACAAAATATATTTAATTTCTCATTTTTGTGCAAACCTCGCGAAAATTCAGAAAATTTTCATGCAAATTTTCAACTGTTTTATAAGATTTTTTAGCATTTTCTTGAGTACGCAGTTTTGTAGACCTTTAAATTCTAGCTAGTCAAAAATCGCATTAATTTTTGAGAATTTTTTTGTTGAAGGTGCTTTGTATTTTCTCCATATAAAGTAATTTCGAATTTTTTTGTATAGAAGAGACTGCGTGAAAAAAAATTGCCAAAAATCAACGGTAATTCGTTATTTAATTTCGTAATTTTAAAAATTCTTATTAAAAAGTTGAAACTTTGCACGAAATTTTTTGTTATGGAATGAACCATATTTTTATAAAAAAATTTGTCAGAAAAATATTACAATAAAAATTGTTGCATATATTGTAAAAAAGCAGCTGTGGCAATACTTTTTGCCGGCAGTGTACATATATATGTGCATTTGACTTTAATTCTTTCGTCTTAAATTTTTAACTACTTTCTCAGATAATCCATGAAAAGATTCTTTTCATTACACGGGGCCACTAAAAACGAAAAAGGTCTTTTTGACCAGGCTAGGCTGAACACGAATCTTAAGTCCGTTTTCCTCCATCATGGCAGCATTATTTTCTAACCTCAAAAAACTTGGCAGACGTACTTAATTCGACAATTTTTTTTTTATTTTTTATTTTTTAATATTGACGGATTTACATTAATTCTGATGCCGAGGGGTTTTTGGGGTCGCTGAATACGAATATAAAGTGCGATTTTCGTAATCTAAAATGGCGTATCTAATATGGCGGTCGAATTTTCAAATAGCAAAATTTGGTGGAATTTTTTTGAAGTAACTGGATATCGATTAAAAAAATTTGGCCTTAGACTCATACCCGGCACCCTCAAAAGCCTTGTGGTCAGCTGATTAAGTCAAGTGACATTTTGACTAAATAGTTTCGGCTATTTTTTCTTTGTTTATTTAATGTTTATAATTTTTTATAAAACTTTAGCATTGGCATTTTCCCTCAAACAAATTAAAGCATATTTTATATGGAAGCAAATGCACAACACCGTCAGCCAAAAAAGTTATTAGAAATCAATGCGATTTTCTAGCGTCTTAAAATTTGCGCGCTAATCTACTAAAATTTAATGAGCTACAAAACTGCGTACCCAAAATTTTTCAGAAAATTCTGAATAAAAAGTTAAAACTTTTCGGGTGCCAATGTTAAAGTTTATAGAATTTTCATAATTTTTGTACGAGTGGATGAAATGTGGATATATTGAGCGCTGGTTAGTTGAAGTGTTAGACTTGTAGAAAAGAATATATAGACATTAAATAAACAAAAGGAAAATAGCCAAAACTAGTCAAAATGTTACTTGACTTAATCAGCTAGCCACAAGGGTACAAAGCGGGAAACTGCATATGGCTGATGAGTTGTCGAGAGAGGAGACTTTTGAAAGTAATCACCTGTGTTTAAATCTTGTACCGATGGGCCGAAGACTTGCGAAATTGCAAGGTCGTTCTGGTCCAGGATGGGTTTGTGGCGGTTAAAGAAGGCCATTACGCCTGCAGAACCCCTTTGCCCCACTTTTATTGCGGATTGTGGTAAGTCTCTGCCTGATAGGAATTCACGCGGTAAGATTAAGAATCACAGCTGATACTTACTGCGGCCTAGAGTATTATGAGGCTGTATCTTTTCTTGCAGTTTATAACAAACCCTAAAGAATTCTCGGTGTTAGCCACGCATTTCTCACGACGCTTACTACCTTTCTTCTCAGCTAATCTTTAATGCATTAAAGAAAACTTTTCCCTGCAAGTGCATGTTACACCACCACTACCATACCAACCAGGTGCTCCATTATTTTCGCGTTTCATCGTTGGATATGCAGTTTGCACTTAAAAGTTGACATTTGATGTAAATCCATTGTAATTTTGTATTTGGCCTTCGAAAGTGCTTATAGTGAAAGCGTCAAGGTGAAACGTTTAAGCGCCGTACGCGCGCGCGCGCACTAAAACCTACGCATGCAACTTGAGGTAGAAAAAAATTACACACACACACACACATGTGTACATACTCGTACATATTTGCTCAAGCTAATGCGCACAAGTAGATTACATAAAATTGGCTGTAATCTTTGCCGTAGCAAATGTCGACAAATTTCACTCAGCTGCTCCAAATGAGGCCTTCAACGTGACGGCAAGGCGTGGCGAAACTATTAAACTCTCAATACGACGAGCAATTTTACCGTTAGTTTATGTGCTTTTGTAGTGAATGCTTCATTCTAGCCTTGCATTTTAGTTGGAGACATTTGGTGCTCGCGGGAAAAGTTGTCGTTGTCGTTGGCGTTGTCGTTTTCGCTTTCGCTTTCGTGCTACCTGTCGCTAAATGATGAATTAATGATGCTACCTGACTGCGCTAACTTATTGCGCTGCACTGCGCTCTGCTCACTTAGCACGCGTACCAGCAGTTGATTGCTTTCTTCTTGGCCGCTGATTCTGATTGCTTTCGATGTTTGTTGTTGCCGTCGTTGCCTGTGGCACCATTTATGCGAAGCTTTTGTTTTACTGCTTGTATGCATGAATATTGTTGTAAAATCTGTATTTCTTGTCTTGGTGCATATCCCTTATCTCCAGCTTCCGTCTCCACATCTCGTGTCATTACTCCATTTGTCTCATACTGTTTTTATTTTCAAGTATTTTTATTTCTTCTTCGTTAAATTATCCACCCAAGACTCCGTTTAAGTACTGTCGCATTATTTATATCGATGTCGCGAGATAATTGTCATGTCGTGTTGAGTGCGAAATAAATGAGCGTGCACTATTAGGTGGGGCGGTGGTGATGAGGTTTTCATTATGATGGTAATTACTTGGGGAGTAAGAAATATGTACATAGATATTGTGCCGCAGACTATGGCACGACGAGCTGTATGAGCTTTACAATGATATGGACATAGTGCAGCGAATTAAAATACAGCGGTTCCGCTGGCTTGGCCATGTCGTTCAAATGGACACCGACGCTCCAACTCTAAAAATATTCAACTCGGAATCCGCTGGTGGTAGCAGAGTAAGACGGAGGCCCCCAGTGCCATGGAAAGACCAAGTGGAGAAGGGCTTATGAATAACTCAGAGAGAGGGGAGACCAGTATTTTTGCATACATGTATTGGTTCAAAAATGATGGGTAGGCACTGTGGCCAATGGTAGCGATAGGTGAGTACCACCTCTGCATGATTGTAAGTCAAGCAGAGTCCGCAAAAAACTCCGGAACAGTGTCGGAGGATGCAGCGGACTAGGCCGGGCATACTTTGAAGTGCCATCTAATTAAAACTTAAGAAAGTTCAATTACATGGCAGTGGATGCAACGGGGGAGAGGGAAGAGGGAAGAGGGGGTGGAGGGTTGCGTATATGTGTGTTTAAACAGATCACACACTTCACAGTCCGTATTTTTTTTTTATTGTCAAAAACCGGACAGCTGGAAACCCTGCTTCCAGGCCTCACTGCTTTTCCCTAAAACTGTATGGTTACTCCTTTTTTGTCTGGTTACACGGTGCCTGTGAGAAATTCAACTTTCAATTATGTTACCAGATGTTTTTTTATATTTATAACAAAATTAATTAACTGGAAAATTGATTAAAAATGCCCACAAAATAAGGAATGCATTAATCATGTGGCAATACTTGATTTGTTTGACAGCACTTTCAGCATAAATAAAATGCAAATTGCAATTATTTTTTGAAAGCGATTTGCGCTCTTTCAGTTGCTGTTACACCTTGAAATGTTTTTCCCGAAACTGATTTCTGAAAATCTTCAAAACAGACTTTTTGGATGCTTACACGGGAAAGTGGACTTCGCTATAGCATCATGCGAGCAAAACAGTACTTAATAAAAGCATCTATATGTGTAGATTATATGCCCACATGTTTACCTGCATTTTTTTTTTTTATTAAATTCCATCGGATTCTCTTCAAACTAAAATATTTCCAACAGTTCTGACGAGTTGAAAGACATCCCGCGCAACCAAAGAAAATCAGTCGCAGCGACCTAGTTAGAACAATCTTGACCTTCTGTGGCACACTTTCTGACGGGGAAATCCATTGTTTGGGCTGTTTCTTGACCTTTGGTTTATTGTAATGGATCCGTATTTCGGCCACAGTTATGAAATAGCGCACATTTTCGTTCAGATTACTGCCGAACATTATCTTTGAAGTGGTCAAAGGTTATGGTCCAGCGTGAGAAACGATGGCACTCATAATAAAATGGATAGCTTTTCATTTTCAAATTATCCAATATCATTCCATGGATTTTATCTATGATTTCTGCTTTGACGATTTCGTTTAGGCTACCTTAACCTCTGTTGAAGGTGTCGAAGCCTCGTAAAGTTTATCAAGCCTCTCTCTCTCAAAATTAGTGTTTCAAGTTCTTTGTTTTTACTATCAAATTGCCCTTGGCATAAAGAATATATATAAAATATTGGATTCCCTTAACATTAGCTGCTCCCACAGTTATTACAGGTGTAATACATTGGGCATTCGAGTCTTAACAAAAATTCTTAAGATATGGAATTTAAAAAAAATTCAGTGAAATATTGCGACTCATAAGTTAACTCTTCAGTTTTAATTTCCTTATAGCACACACATTTTGAATTGAAGACCAGATGTCTCATTCTTATAATTGCCTCTAAAACAGCTTTTATACCGCAGCGCATACTGGCTATCTTCAAAAAACTTTCTCACATCAATGAATAATGAAGATCGGCTGCCATTGACTTAACTCTACCATAAATTGATAAAATAGCAAAAGAAACTTTATTTAACGCAACCCGCAAACTAACAAACATCAGCCACCCAGCCAACTAACCGCAAATAGAGCGTTAAACAATAAAATGAGCTGTTGCAGCTGCTGCCTGCCCCATTCACTGCCACATTGTAGCACACCGTTGCATTGCTACTGACAAATAAAAAAAAAATATATATATATATAAATTGTAAGCAAACTATGCTGCGGCAACGCGTCGATTAATTTTTGATGTGAAAAACTTTCAATTCAGCGCCTTCCCACTACGCTTGCCCCGCCCCGTATGTTGCACGCCGATGCACATTAAATCCAGTAGCTGCAATTAAGCCTGATTTTTTATTTGTTTTTGTTCTTACGCTGCTGGCGGCAAAGTACTAAGTGGTTGGATTCGCCGGTCAAGTGGCAAGTTCATAATTCTCTCGCAACACTAAAGTTATGTATGTATGTATGAAAGTGTTGTTTGTGTAGCACATTACATCAAATTAAATGGAAGCGAGAAAGTGTTTAAAAAAACGAATGGTGCCGGTGCGGAAGCGAAGTAGCGAAAGCGATTAGAGAAACGTGCCGACTTTTAATAGTTTTTCATTGCCTTCTATGCTTGACTCGTAATTTTCATTGCAGCAATTTGCGTGCTAAAACAGGGAATGAGGCTAATCAGCGTTGATATTTGGTATTTAAAATTTGCAATAGCCGAAAAGCATCCCTTGTATTTTTTTTGTTGGTAGTAAGAAGAATGATTGCTTATAAAAATGACAACGGAAGATTTGTCCTTTGTAGTTTACGGTGGCAGTTAAGAGTAAGTAAATGTTGCACAAGGATTTATGCTTGTGGCATAAAAGGATGAATGTGGCATAAAAGGATGCCCAGGAAGAAATTCTGTTGCTTTATTTATGATGATGTCTCTAATTAGTATGGCAATACCAAACGTGTAGCGTTAAATATCGGAGCCCTTACCGCTTACAAGGCAGAGTAGTTCGTAAGCAGCCTGGAAAATGAACCTCGTTTAGCAACTTAAGATGTTTCCTGTATCTGCTCGTGAATGATTTTAATTAAAATGTGTTTTAGCCAGGACTTTGTGGATTCCGGACTTGCTGCAAGGCTCTTGGTTCCTGTGCAGAAGTGAGTTCATGAGTTTCTTTTATCCGTTTTCATCTAGTTGTATTCAGTGAGAAAATTTTTTTACGTTTTCCATTCCCCGGTTCTTGTAGTTCGATCTTACAAGATTTTGTCAGATTGTATATCTACCTTCCGCTTCGAGACCGGACTCATTGTAGGATTTAACAGTTGCTGCTGTCTAAATTGCGTAGCTTAGTTGAGAGTAGAGTAAGTCCTTATGTTTGAACCTTTTCAGAGACTCTTGCTAAAGTAAAGTATATAGATCTCAGTTTTTGCCTTTTAGCCTTCTAAGGGTCGGCAGCAGGGCTCTTATTTAAAAACGGAAATGTATACAAATGCTCAAATAGTGAAACTTATCTCAAAATATCTGAAATTTATCTCAAAATTTAGAACCCGTCAATGAAATCAAACACAAAGCCGATGTGATCTCCTTCCTTCGATGATCGTCATCGAAAATGTGTAAAGGGACAATGATTAAAGGGCATATTCTTGGAACACTCGAACACTTAAGGGTGAAGCTACCGCTGACCGGCTGGTTGAAGTCAGGAAAACTAAGGTTACATAACTGGCATCCAAGAAATTCGATGGACGGAGGGCAAGTAAGAAAATGATCTGTCCTTGCCTACAGCGATACGCTGCGATCGAGCGCAACGCAAGCTATGTAAAACACAAGTATACAGCGCTGAAAGGGACGTGGAAGGTAGAGGGAGTCCCACATATGCCTAAAACCCTGTCCCACAGGAAAAACACCCGAAAATTGAATCTGAAAGTTATATGACTGGCGGAATGTTCAAGAGCAGGGCGAAGTCTTGCAAGGACATCTAAACTATGGAGGAGACACTTTCCACCCTATTGAATGGTAACAGCACTGAAAGTAATGGAGAAGATGAACAACTAGCAATTTCATGGCTGAAAAACAACAATACTGCTGCCAGCTGAACTACTCAAGTACGGCAACGACGAGTTGATGAGGTGCATGAGATTCACAAGAAAGGCGATCGCGCTATATGCACCAACTACCGCGGGATTAGCCTTCTGGCATCTGCTCTTAAGTTTCATCGAACGTATTGGGTAAAAGGCTAAAGCCCATCGTTTACGAACTGATTAGGTGCTGCCAGAGTAGCTTCAGACATGGTAACAATAACATAAGCGACATCTTGGAAGAGAACCGCAAGAAGGTTTGTCGATTTCAAAGTCGACACGATTCAGCATCGTGGCTGTGTAAAATGACATTGAGCCGAGCCGTTGGATACCAAGCGAGGTTTCAGACAGGCCGATTCCATTTTCTGTGATTTATTTAAGAGGATATTGATAAATAAAGAAAGAGGAAGGTATCCTCTGCGATGGAGAGACAAGGTGGTGAAGGATTTGGCGTGAGTTAGCGCAGAAGAGAAACGACTAGCGTGCTTTATTGCACTCGGCCTTGGTTGGTTACATATAAAGCACATTTTATATGAATTCATGCTTTGATTTTTAATATTTCATATTTTTCCAATTTTAAAACCAAATAACTGCCTAAAATCAATATAAACCACATAAAAAGCGAAACAAGAAATAGCGGTATATTACTATGTGCAATAAAATAACCGCAACTAACAAACGGCCTGCATTGTAGCAAGGTCAAGTAATGCCATTGCAAAAGGGTAAAGTTACATATCCGTATTTCAATTAACCAACGCTGCTACCACCTTCGCAATGCAAGTACATACTTGTATGCCGCGTGCCATGGCCACCAATTTGACAGCACTTAAAAACCATTGTACCGAAAAGAGCAGCGCGCCAAGTCGTGCTATGTAGAGTCGTCAAGGCGCGCAGAGCAGAGCAGAGCAGAGCAGAGCAGAGCAGCGTAGCCCAGCACTTGTGGCAAGGCCATTTAACAGTGGAACTATTTAATATGGCAAACCATTTGCTGTGTGTACTACCGGTGGAGAGTTTGGTTGATACTATCCAACAACCAATGCCTAAGGCAATATTTAGGAAGGGAGACCAGTGGTGTGGCAATCATTGTATATTTGTATGTAGTTGTTGCCGCACTGGTATTGTACTCCCGCTTGTGGTGGCCAACATTCGATTGCGGCAATTAATTGAACTATGCCAATGCGTAGGGGCGAGAGCAGGCTAGAGATTGGCATCGCAAATACTCGAATATTATTAGAAGCAAATAAATTAGTATACATACATACATTTGTAAACATGTTGCATGTGTGTATATGTTGCGTATAGGCTTGTTGTGTAAACATTCTAACATATGCACTTACATATATACTAAGTATGTATGCATATCGCTGTATGACATAGATGTTGATTTCCTATTGTCCTTCAATGTCCTGCTTTACCGCCTGTCAAGTGGTTAAATGAATGAATGAATCAACTGATTGTTCACATGTGTTGCACATTCACACGTACACATATGTATGTATGTATTTACTTATTTACGCATCGCTAATGTTCGCTTATTTAGAAGATTGTTATACAAGTACTATATATAGAACACATACTATATATAGTATACTATATATATATATATATTACCACATACGTATGTATATTTCTGAGAATGTGCTGGTACTTAAATAAATGGGAGCCACCCAAGTTGCCATAAAATTAATGTTCTCTCCTTGACAACTGGTAAATGAAGTAATCACCAAGTAATTGACGTATGCGATTTGGTTAATGATGAGTTTGTTAGCACACGCAAATAACTATTTACATATGGGTCAATCCATGTCAAATTGGCCAATGGTTGGCATCGAAAATTTTTGATTTTAATGAATTTTTCTCCGAACTTTTCCTTTATCATAAAACTATGTTCTGCCAAAGGACAATAATAAAAAAATTTCGAATGTTAAGAATATCTAAATTTCCCGCCCTTTGCAAGCTTATTTTTTTAATCAAAAATTATTAGGGGTACAAAAATGGTTCTGATCTCGTTTTTCAGGTGACGTAAATATGTTTAAAATAGTCATAAAATACAAAAATTTGGAAATTGAAAAAAATCGCAAAGGCGAAAACTTTTATGCATACATTTTGGCATTTTTTTTTATACAAACTGATCTTAAAATATCCCGAAATTTTCAAGTAGGTGTTTTTTAAGATATGAAATTTTTAACTTTGAAAGTAAATTTGATTGAAAAATTTAATTAATGTTTTTTTTTTTAATTCCAAAATTTATATCCTTGGAAAAACAACTCTTGAAAATTTCGGATTTTTTTTATAACATCAGTTGGAGGTATTGCTTGAAAATAATTGAGCCAAACTAAGTTTTCTAAGTTTTTGCTTTTACTATTTTTTAATTGCGTAAATTTTTATATTTTTAAAATTTTTAAATATTTTTTCTCTTTATAGCCCTAAATATCACATTTAAAACGAGACCAGAACCATTTTTTTACTATAAGAGTTTTTTATTGCAAAGATTCGGAAATTGTGAAATTTAGCATGTTACACATTTTTCGAAAAGGAAAATATTTAATATTTTTCCTTTAGCAGAACTTCGTTATATGATAAAAGAAAAGTTCTGTCAAAAATTTATCCAAATCAAAAATGGTCGATTCCAATCATTGGTTGATTTGATATGAATTGACCCATAAGTTTGTACATATATGTATATGTATATATGTCTATATATGTATGCAGATAGATGAACTCTTACTGCTTGCCACATGCCACTTGGCAGCTGAGATGTTGTAGTAATTAATGAAGCTCAAGAGACTTTCCTTTGCAAATGTTATAACAAAATTAGTTTAGAATTTAGTGCAGACTTATACATACATACATACATAGTACATATGGACCATACGAAAATTGTGGATATGTTATTAATTGCCTTTCGCGACACAGTATTATCTGTGCAGTTCGAATTCTAAAGTCAGATTGAATTTATAAGCAACAGGTGTTTTTAGACAGTTCACCTTTTGATGCGAGGTACATATGTATTAGGGGGCTGCATGAATGCATTCAAAACGGCATTTACAAAACGAATGAATGATTCTGGCTTCAAATTTTTTGGAATTTGAGTGAATAGCTGTTGTGATATTTGTGTCGACATTACAATATTCAAACAAAGTGAAAATAAATTGAATTGAAATAAATGACAATTTTTTGTATGAATATCCAAAAATATTTTTTCTATGCACATATCTACAAACATACATATGTATATATGTATGTATTGCTGCGCTCCTATTACATACGAAAAAACTTGTTTGTAGAAAAAAACTTTTACCGAAATGAGTTTGAATGATTTGATTGTTTTCCATTCATTCATTCACATTATTCCATTTGAAGGTAGAAAATATAAAACAAAATGTATATTCATAACTTACAAAATTCCAAACGCTGAGTGTTTTGTATGTGAAGTAAAATATTCATATCTACTGTACTCTGTTTGGCTAGAAGTTTGAATTAATTCATGCAGCCCTCTAATATGTATGTATGTACATGAATTTGTATATTTTCTTCATATACATAAACATACAAATACGGATACGCGTGCACATTATGGTGTTCGAGTACACGAAATTCGAAATAAGCGCTGGTGAAGTCCTTTCAGAAAGTCAACTAGCTGGATTCGTGTCTTTCCGCAGCAAACTCACCAGACGTTGTTCTTTAGTAGGTGAGTTTTTTTTATTGGAGTACACATAGTGCTCAGTATTTACGCTGCATGTCTCCCAGCTTGTTGCAATTTTGTGCGAATAATCAACCTTTGAACTTCTCACAACAGGGAAACGTTGATACTAATATTGATGGGTTCAATTGAAGTAGAGTTTGTGGCTTATATCTACCCATTGCGAGGAGCACCCAACACCCATTTTAGGAATGTTGTGGTAGAAGCTTCTCGTTCTGTATCCGTAATTGGTACGAGTGGCGAGAAACGTCTCTTGTTAGCGTGGAGAGAAAACCGCCGTCTCTCTGAAATCACTCTTCCTCGACTGCGCTTGAAAAAGAGCACAATTCAGATTGATCGTCGCCTCGGGGTTTCTTCTTCTTCTTGCTTGGCGAGTTAAACAATCTAAGCGAATTTAACTGAGTTCAGTAAAACGCGCAAGCCGTTTCTTTTCGTTATCAGCAACGAAAGCATTAAAAGGCGTGACCGAAATGCCACTTGTACTTGAAAAGTGAAAGAGCTGCGACTGAAATGAAAGTTTTAATAATAGCAACTTGCTACCAGGCACAAAAAATCCAAGTGTGACCAGTAAAATTTGAAGGCGCTGGGTTGGAGATATTATAGGGCAAACAATAAGATGCATACCAAATTTAAAAAGTGCGCTGAAGGCTTGCAACTGACCCAGCAAGCCACAAAAGGATAACTGGTTGCCATATTAGCCCAAGCGTCGAGTGTTGTGAGATACATTAAGAAGTGCTCCTTTCATATCTCAAGTGTACTCTGAATGTCTGTTAACAGATTTCCATCTTCGGTGCTGCAGGAACTAGCCCAGGTCTTGATTACGTGTTGCTCGCAGCTTTTTTTCTGATAGAATTTTCTACCAGGAGGATAAAAATTACCGTTGATCTTATACATTTTTTTTTTTTGTCGAAGCTGTTACAGTTTTTTTCCGTATAAAATTAAATTGTGTTTATTCGTTATATTGAAGCAAATGGGACAAAAATTTATGTTTTTTTCTACTACAATTCAATGGGCTGCAAAACTGCATACTAAGAAATTTTCTAGGAAATCTAATTATTATGTTTTTTTTTAATTTTGCATAAAGTTCGAAACTTAGATTTACGCCGATTTTGTTAAAGAATGAACTATATTTTTGTAAAAAATAACCAAAATCAAAGAAAAAAAAAATAAAAAATTTTAAAACTTGTCAAAATGTGGTGCCGGTGTGGTTTGTTCGACCACTGTATGCATAAACAGTGGTGGAAAAATAAATAGGAACACGAAATTTTAACAAATTTTTAATATTTTGCTTTCGTTTATTTAATACTTATTATTTTTTATAAAAGTATAGCTCATTATCTAACAAAAACCATATAAATTCATATATCAAACTTTGTGCAAAAATTATAAAAATTCTGCAAAATTGCATCTCAATTTTCAACTTTTTAATCAGATTTTTTAGAATTTTTTTGAATATGCAGTTTATGCAGCCCATTTAATTTTTAGCAGTTCCTAAAAAATCGCGTTGTGTTTTGATAATTTTTATTCTAAAAAAATTTTCTTTATCTCAGAAAAATTTTCAACAACGCCCTATTTTAGAATTTGATTGAAAAAATACCTTATCTCAGAATTCGATTCAAAAACGCCCTAACCCAGAAACATTTGGAATATTTATTTAGATTTTTAGTAGGGTTGCCCACTGTTCAAGAGGCTAAATTAAATTTGGGCATTTTAATGCCATGAGGGTGCACTAGTCTAATATATTTTTCGGCATTAGTTTTACATGGAATATGCGTATTCATATTCGGTTACAAATTTGCATTCGTATCCGCATTCGTGTTAGTATGCCAATTAGTACTGGTATTGGTAATTGAATTCGTATTTGTTTTTACTTAACTATATTTTTTTTTACTGGTATTCGAGTTTCTGTTTTATTCTATTTGATTTCTAATCCACTCAACCACCTGTGATCAAGCTTTGTAGCTTTTAAGTGAAAGCGGAAAGCTCTTCAAACATGCTTTCCTAACTTAATTTACCACAAGCTTGCTTCAAGACCACTAAGTCCTCATTACAACATTCGGCACAAAGCCATTCTTAAATAAATATACATACGTATGTACCAGTGGCAAGCCCAGAAAAAATTTAACTCGACAAATGTATGAACTACACATTTACATACCGATCTTTGTGTAGCATTTTATTTGCTTTTCTGTGTTTGACTATGTAAATACAGATTGCTGCGAAATTCACTTTGCACAAAAAGTAAAACAGAAATGAAAAAACAACGACAACAAAAACACTTTTCCATATAATATCAAACTTAGAATTCTCCAAGTGAAAACGATACAGGTGATAGTCTCAAACTGTCAAAGAATTTGCAGCTGAGACATTTACAATCAAAAACTTAGAAAAAATCATGAAAAGAATGACAGTTGGTACCAGTTGGTTGACAGAAAACCAAAATGTAGTCGATGACGAGTTGCAATTTCCAGGCACTTTGACATGCAAATGCCCGCATATAGAAATTGGGTGAAATTTCAAAGTGAGAATACGAGTATGTTGTGTTGGTGTGCAGGTGGGTCAAAGTGAATTGATAAAAAAAAACCTAAGAAGCAAAAACTTTAAGATATTTTCGACAAGTGGCTGCAGCAGCAGCAACAGCAAGACGAAGAAGAAGAAGACGGTGCAACACTGGCGACAAGAGATGTGTAAAATTGAATTCAAAATGAAGTTTTGCAATCACTCAAGCAAATGTGTGTGTGGGGGTGGCAAGCGGTGCGGTGCGGTGCAATGGGTATGCAATTGCATTGGATCCTGGAAAAGTTTTTGCTCCCCGAGCTGCAGATGTACTCTTTCATATGACATAAGTATGCTTAATGGTATAAACATATGTATGTAGTATGTTAGCATGCACGTATCTCTGCTGTACTTTTAGTTTTCAACTGTGGTAAACACTTCTAAGCCACAATTTCGAAAAAAAAACAAAGAAATATTTGCATGTAAAATTGTTGTAAATCGAAATTATTCGCTTCAAAAAAGTTGATATGCGGCCAATGAGCATAAAACAGGGACCAAAAATAATTGTTATCTTGAATTTACAAATTCAAAACGTAGCCCGAATTCTGAAATTTAACGAAAAGGTTGTTTTATAACAGTTATTAGACGAAAAAAAAATTTATTTCGCCGATAAGAGTTATAACCCAAGGTTTATTTTTTGCATTGTTTGATAACAGTTATTATTTAAAGTTTTTTTACGTTATCTGGAGATAGAGAAGAAGATCAAGATGATGGAAATAAAAGAGGAGGAGTGCAATAACTGTTGTCAGACAAAGTAAAAATTAAGGTTGGGTAATAACTGTTAACAAGCAACGTAAAAACTAAATCTTGGGAAATACCTGTTATCAAGAACCAACAAGCTGGCCAAGGAAGGATCTCTTCCGGAAACTATGCTTATATCCCTCAAAACGCAAGGTTGTAAGGTGTTCTGGTTTATATGCTGAGCGAATGGCATAAAGCTGACGAAATTTGTCTTATTCCTCAAGAGAGAGGTCGCTAGAACATTTCCTGCTGGGATCGCATGCCTTTAAACTAGAGATAAGATCTGTAGGAGATGCAGAACGACACAGGAGAGAGTGAAGGATATTCTCTGCGAGTGTCCCGCCATCAGCGTACTGCGGATTGGTCCCCTGGGAGCAGGCTTTCTTCCTAATCTGAAAGCCGCCCTCAAGATAGCGCACAACAAGGCCTTTCAGTTCGTCAGGGGGATGAGCTGATACGGTGGTAATTTATGGTGTAGTGGAGCTATACGACTTTATCAACTCCTTGCCACAAAAAAAAAGTGGCAACTTTAGAGTTCTGACTTCTGACTTTAGATTCTATCAGAATTTAATAGTGTTGCTCGCTGGATAAAAACATTTTCTTTATTGCGTAACTGTTTTATGAGATTTTGATCAGTGTGTTTACCTTGACTGCTGACTGTCTAACATGACAGCGCCAACAATCATTTACACAAGTGCATATTAGCTGCACTTTTATTTACCAGCTCTTTGCGCCATCTTCCACTAAGTCACACCTGATAGTGTTAGCTAGCAGGCTGCACACGTGGTGACATGCAGCGAGCCATGGCGTGTATGCAGATGATGCACGGAACGGATGAAGCTGATATGACCGCTGGCTGAAGTGAATGTGATACAGACTTATACATAGAGGTGTTTATGGGGGATCAGTAGCTTATATGCATTTGCATATAAAAAAATATGCATACATTCATGCGCCATTGCAGCAGCCGTATTCTAGTATCAACATGCACATTAGGGTGGTCAAAAAAAAAGTGAAGTCTAAGGTTTTAATTTAGAATTGCTCTTTAGCCGAAAAATATACCGCGATTTTGTATTTTGAAAAAAAAATAAAATACATAAATATTTTTCCATGCATTTTATATGGGGAAAAAATTTGTCGTAGAATTCCTGAAAATCAATATTATTCGATCGGAAAGCTCTGTGTCTCTTCAGGAGACTTCCGATAACAATACTAACAATTTTTTATTGGCCCGTCTCACCCCCCAGTAAACTTTTTTGGCATTTTTGGGGTACCTATAAAATATAGTTACTATTTAAAAACGGTTAAATAAAAAATTGGATATTCTTACCGAAGGGTTGCTGAAGAGAAACAAAGTTCTTCGATCGAGAAATATTGGTTTTCAATAATTTTGGTCATTTCTACGAAAAATTGTTTTTCCCCATATAAAATACATGAAAAACTTTGAGCGACGTCTAAAAATTTTTGGATTTCAAAAAAAAATATATATATACAAAACAGGGGCCTATTTTTCCGGTATAAAACAATCCTAGGGCGTGGGCGCATTAAAATTCCGATTTAGCCTTTTTTTTGGACCACCCTAATACACATACATACATATATGAGCATATATATGTATGTATGTATTCAAGAAGGTAAACTTTCACTTGGCTGCTTGCTGCACGCTGCTACGAAGTTTGCTAGCAAAGGCGTAAAATTGCTGGCTGTTACAATTTCCACATCCAATGCAGTTTCTTATTTGACTTTTAGCTATTCCAACATTTCTTGGTTGAATGGCAGGACTTTTCAGCAGCAGCAGCAAATGCACATCCTGCACTTGAAATATAAGTGAGTGTATGAGTGGGTGTGGTAGATAGCATAACTATATCTAGTTGATGTTTTGCGAAGCCGAGCGCTTGCCGTTGATATATGTACCCGTATGTAGTACGGCGAGAGAGTAGGTACTTGCGCTTGCAAAGTGCTTGGGTGCAGAAGCTGCTTCGCACGTAACTATTTATGCTTGGGTGTACATCCCGCTAGCTCAAATTCTAGCAAAAGGAAAACGGAAGCGCTTCGTAAAGCTTCATGCTTTATGCACGCGTTGGCATGTGAAAAGAACGTTGCCACGTACTTATACGCCACGTAAAAGGAGCGGCAGGGAAGGCAGTGAGTAAACGCGCACACACACACACACACACACTGTTGAGAGTGCTCTACACACTAATGTGTATATAAACGTAGTGTCCTGTCCTTCGACGGTAATAAAATTTTTCATCTTTGCTTTTTTATTTGCTTACAAATATGTAAGTGTCTACATACAACTTTGTGCTAATGCAAATAAATGCGTTCTTTTTGTACAACTCCTACGAATATATGTATATGTATACAGTTACTCAAACAAATAACCACGTGTTGATTTTTTTTTTAATATTCGTTATGTTTTTCGCGTTAAATTTTTCTTTTTAATTTTCTATAAAAATCCTGTCCAAGCTCTAACCAATACTACATAAATCGCAGTTTCTGACTTTATACAAAATTTTGGAAAATTCAACAAATTTTCATAAAAATTTCAAATTTTTAGTCCGAATCTTTAGAAAATTTTTGGGAATGCAGTTTTATAGCCCATACAATTTTAATCGAATGAAGTGCAAGCTTTAAACGCCTAAGAAATTCCGTTCATTAAATTTTTTTTTTGTTGACCAATTTTTAACCTTTTTCCCTATTCATAAGCATGAATTTCTTATAAAATAAAACGCGAGAGGCCGTAAGCATCAAAATTTCATAAAATCAACGACAGTTTTTGTAGTTTGCAATAGTTATATGAAAAAAATCGAAAAAGGTGTCTAAAAAAAAATTCTAAATAGTCAACGGGATTTTTCAGCCGATTGAAACTTTGATACACTTTGTTAACTAGAATTGTATGGGCTATAAAACTGCATACCCAAAACTTTTCTTAAGGTTCAGATTAAAAAGTTGAAAATTTGATGAACATTTGTTGCATTTTCCTAAATTTTGGGTAAAGTGGGAAACTGTGATTTATAGGGGTTTGGTTAAAGTTTGGACGGTAGTTTTACAGAAAAATTACAAAAAAAAAAAATAGCACGAGAAACACTACGAATACTTAAAAAAAAATCAGCACGTGGCCATTTGTTTGACTCACTGTATATATATTTGTGCATATGTATGTTTATAGATATTCTTATACTACAAGTATACAGTTTAAGTGTTTGATGATTTTGTATAACTTGCTCAGAAAATATAAATTTCATATATCTACATGGGTCCTATATTTATATATATTATGTTAGGGTAATCCTTATTTGGTATGTTATAGATGCACCTGAACCGTGTTTGTATTTGTGGTACTTAAAATTTCGTATTACTGATCAATAGTACATGTATTTTACTTATAAATCTTTCTCTTGATACCAAAGATTATTATCTATTTAGTAAGAAATAAAAAAAGAGATGGGTAAGCAATCGTTTAAAATCTTCAACTGCTCCAAAAAATGTATTTGAAAATTCTCATTGTGAAAACGTGCTATCAGCAATGACAGCCTAATGAAAAAAAGGTGTGGAAAACTTTCCTAAGTTAATTTTATTTAGGTGGTGTTTTGAAGTAGTTTATTGTAAGTTTTTTCACTGTGGAGATACTGTTTTATGTCAGATTCTTGGCTGTCTTACAATCAGCAACAACTTGGAGATATTTTAAAATTTGTAACTTATCTCATGGCTAATAATTTCGAATGTAAATGCGTTGAATCTTCAGCATACTTACACACAATGAGCCACCGAAATTACTCGTGATACCTGTAGATGCTTTTAAAAAATTCTGTGCAGTGAATTAGCTCCGCTCCGGAGAGATACAACTTCGGCAACACCCTAAAGTTTGCTAACATATGTGCATTAGGGCGTGTCATTTTTTTACTATGCGCATAGAACCGTCTAAAATCAATTTGGAGTTTGCCAAATTGCGAAAGTAGGTTTAGGAAAAAATGTGAAAATGTTCACTGTTGCGCTCTCTGGTAGAAATTTTAAGGAAAAGATAAGTGCAGAAATGGATTCCTCATACCAAAAAAACCCTCATAACATGTTTTTATACAAAATTTAAGCACCTCCTTAAGACACTATAGCTTATAGGAAACCTATTTTCGCAATTTGGCAAACTCCAAATTGATTTTAGACCCAGAATTCTTCTCTGCCATACGCGCATAGTCGAAAAAATCTCCCATACAAATCGACCCGCCCTAATGTACATACCTGTAAATATATGTATACATGCATATACATTTATGCCTTTGCTAAGCTCAGTCGTTTACTTAACTTCGTTGTGGCGCTTGATTTCATCAGCCTTCCTCAGCTCTTAAAACATATAAAAACTTTGTCTACAACTTTTCTTGCATCCCATCTTGATTTCAACATAAATTCGATTTGTATAACTTTCAAGTGTTTTGATTTGAGTGATTGCTAACCACTTGTGTTTATTTGTTTATACATATATACATACATGCATGCGTGAGACCAACTTGTGGTCAAGGTAAAATATATAATCCAATTTTTGAGTGAATAAACAAATCTTGTGATTCTTTTTTCTCGCTGATACTAAGTAAATGTTTCTGGTTTTTTTTTAAGCAGGTTATTTATTTAAATTTTCACTGTAAACGTACCTATACTAAATATAATATCGATATATATCCAATTAATATGAAATGATTCTTAAATAAAAAAATGTAAAAGGAACGGCAAATGTGCTTCCAATACCAATCATTTAATTATCGGCGAAGCTGTCATCAATGCTGCCACATCGCCACAACAGTCACTGTCCAAATCCACCGCGATTTCGCTATTACCAAGCAGCTCCAACGACGTCGCTACAACATCATCCGCCGCCACCGCCGCCACCGCCGCCACCGCCGCCGCTGTCACCGCCGCCACGGCAAAGGGCGCATGTACATCCGGATCGTGCGGAAAAAGCGCACGCAAATCGGCCACCGGCGTACACAAACACAACTCGGACATTCGCTTGTATTTAGGCGTATCCTTGAGGGCGTGCCGCCGATTGCGTACCAGTGGCGCAGAGATGTGCGAGAAGCGCGGCGTCGGTACGCGCACCCGAAAACCACAATTAGCCATATACGAATAGAGTTTGGGGTTGTTGTAGACGAGCGAGGGTGGCGGATGCCAAGTCTTCAAGTATTCATGATAACTACGCATGCTCACGCCACTGAGGCTGGACATGCATGGCAAAGTGCCACCAATGTCATTGGCGGCTGTGGTGGATGGTGGTGTGGTTAGAGGTGATGCGGCAAATAGGCTGGGTACAATCATTGTTGTTGCTGCGCTGGTGGAGGCAGTGGTTGGCGTCAAGCTTCTGATGACTGGAATTGTATTGATAAAGGATGTTGTTGCGGTTGAGCTGGAGTATGTTAGTGTTTTTGTTGTTGTCGCTGCCGCTGCTGTTGTCGTAATATTGCTTGCAGTATCATTCATTTGGGAGCGTTGAATGAAAACAGCTTCTGTTTTGATTTTCAACTCATTAGGCAAGCTGTTGCCGTGCAAAGTGTCTGCATTTATGTTGCCTTCATCGGCAGTGCCGGCCGTTGTTTTTGTCTTTATGTAATTGTGGTCTATTATATTGGCGGGCGCTATACAGCGTGTAGGCGTTTCAGCTCTGGGTACTTCCAATTCGTGAAATATGAACGAGTAAATGCCATCGCGTCGCTCAAGTTCGTTCAGCATTAACTCATCGGTCGAAAGATTGATTTCGATGAAGTCTTTAGCGATAGTGGTCATCTAGTCAAATGAAAGAGAAGTTTGAGTTAACGTACTTACTTAGGTATTGTTGTTATAGGAAAGGAAAAATATTAAATAAGATCAGAAGTGTGAAGCTTTTGGAACTTTCAATAAAGCTCTGACGAAGACTAACAATATAGAGGGAACGAAAAAGGGATTGCAAAATGCGAAATAAATTTTGTATGTTGTAAAAAAAGAATTCAATTCATTCAAATCATTTGGAGGATATAGGATATTATATGTATATTAGTGCGGCTAAATTTATATGGGAGATTTCTTTGACTATGCGCGTATAGCACAAAAGGATTCCACGTGGAATTCTAAGCAAATTAACCGAAGAATCCTTGTGTCTAAAATCAATTTTGAGTTTGCCAAATTGCGAAAATAGATTTCTTAGCATTTTGCAGTAGTGCGTTAAGAAGTACAAAAATTTTGTAAAAAAAAATATAGCATAATGGGTTTTCATATGAAGATTTGATGTCTGCACTTTTATCATTTTCTTAAAACCTGCACCAGAGGGCGCAACAGTGAAAATCTTCCCTTTTCTTCGGAACCCTTTTTCGCAATTTGGCAAACCGCAAATCAAATTTAGGTCCATGGTTTCTTCAGGGAATTTGCTTATAACTACACGCAGAATCCTCATATGCTTTACGCTCATAGTAAAAAAAAATTACCCGTACCCGTTTAAAGATGTTTAAGAAGACTTACATCTGAAAAAATGTTTGAGGAGGGTTGCCAACTGTTTAACAACTTTTATTTAATTCAAGTTATGAGATAAATTAAATATAGGTATCAAATAAAAGAGATTAAAGAAGGCTTAAAAATGTTTCAGCGTTACCACCTATTCAACAAAATTTGGTTTAATTGATAAGATAAATTAAATAGAATAATATGGGTACCAAACTAAAGAGGTATAAAAAAGTTTGCTGTCGAAAATATTTTTGAGGCGGGTTACCACCTATTTGAAAAATTTTGTTACATTAAATTGCTAAGATAAACTAAATATTTTAATATGAGTGTAAAACGAAAGATATTTGAGATATATTTGATTCAGAAGTATTTTCAGCTTTCTGAATACTAAAATCCAATATTTGTAATTTTTTATAATTGTGCGCAAAAAATATTGAAAAGCCGTACATATATCGTCGCCTGGGTAAAAGATTGTCGTATGTTAATTTCGGGTGGTTGTGGGAAATCGCGATTGAAGTTTGGAATGCAATTTCTCAAAAACGCGAAGATAGATTTTCTCCAAAGTTTGTGAAAATGTTACTAGTTCACAAAATTTTTAAATTATTAAATTTTTAATGTTTATTGTTAATTAGTTATGAAGGATTTTCTTTAGTAAAATTTTGCCGTAAGCGTCATTTGTCCACAATTTGGCAGCCACTTTGTATGAAATACGACAAAATGTGATCAAAATTTCTACTAAATTAACGACACTTTTTACTCAATTTGTCGGAAACTAAAGCAGATATCCACAAATGGAGAACGCCATTTTTAAGATATTGATTAGTTTAATATGACTGCATTACTAGCTAAATTTTTACTAAATTATCGAAAAAATTATAGTCAATATCTCGGAAACTAAAGGAGATATCTAAAAACTGATAACACCAATCGAAAGACCTTATTTCAAAATATATAACTACATCTAGAACTAAAATTCGTCAAAATTGCGCTTACGACAATCTTTTACCCAGGCGACGATATGTATATGAATTTATTTTCCATCAAAAGCTTAAATCATACTTGAAATTTGAAAAAATCTTAATAACTGCATCAGCGGTTTTCTGTTTGGTTAGCCTTGGCCTGAATTATGGCCTTCAAATTGTCAATGAAGACATTTAAAGCAAACCCTAGACGAAAGAATGGTCTGTCTGCAAGTGGCTCTGCGGTATTTCGGCCAATTCTTGGAGAAGCGCTGTGGTACTTGTTTTTTACTTGTTTATATTTGCATTAGTTGTGGTATTGTAAGCTCACCGCAATTGCTTATTGGAGTAGTAAAATAGACATCAATCAATAAACCATCAAACCAATTCTAATTCTCAATTCTAACATTTAAATTTAAACATGCAAGTTTTTTTTTTGCCACCATTACAATTGGCTTAATTTGAGTTTATTGTTTCTCTTTCACTTTTTAATAAAACCAAAAAAAAATATTTAAATTAAATACACTTACAAACCGTTAGTTACAAGCACTCACATGTAATCCTTTAAAAGTCAAAATGATTTCCACTGAATATTGATTTTTATTTAAATTTATTTTTGATTTTTTTTTTGCCTGTAATAATCTCGTTCGAGCTCAATGCGTGGCCACAGTTGAAATGCTTCTAAATACTGCTGCACGCTCGTACGGCGTTACGCTGCCAAATACTTGCGCTACTCATATCAATTGTTTTTATTTATTTTCACCAGAATTTTGCAAATTTTTTTAAGCGCTGTATTTTTTGTATGACAATTGCCTGTCTATTGTGTCATTGAGCATACTTTCCTGCGCGTGTATGTATGTATGTATGTAAATATAAACCAATGTTTACGAATTAAAAGTAAACAATAAAAGTTTATTGCAAAAACATAAGCATTACCGGTGAAAAAAGCAACAAAAAGAGGGGAAAAACGAAATTCTAAAAAAATCTAAATAAATCGCCTTTCATTTGGCAAGCCGTTCACTTTTTGGAGATTTTTATTTGGCACTGTGTAAATACAATTTTTCGCTGATTGATGCGATTTGAAATGATTCCGGCCGGTTGTTTTTGCAATTTGGTCAAGCTAGCGAAAATTTGCCTTTATTTCAGGAAATGTGTTTGCTTTCAATCACGGATTGGCTACTGAAATGTGAAAAACTGCAACTGGCTCGCACGCGGATACCTGTTGCAGTGAGCGGCGTCGAGTGGGCAGTAAGTGGGTATTAGAAATTTGCTAGTGCGATATTCGGTAAAAATGGATGAATGCGCCCCGTATATCTGCTTCACACTTGACTTGGAATCGTAGACTCGAATTTTTGTAGTACTTATTTAGTATACATACATATATGATGAGCGCTATGGGAATTCAGTGTACGGAAAACTCAAGTCCAGTGAACTGTGAATTCCATTCATTCAGTAAATGGCTATGAAATGTTTGAAAATATGCGATTTTTGAAACTAAATATGTAATGGAACTGAATCTGTAAAAAACCGGGATGAACAGAGCCAAAACTCAAGCTACTCTGAGACCCTTAGAGGTTTTCTAAAGACGGTTTAGCTTTTATACTACCTTGTAGAAAGCTTATTGCGTAGTCTACTTCAATTCAGTTGCTCCTTGGGGACTGCAAGGGGGAGAGGACAATTACGTGACTGGCAAGGATAAGCTCGAAATGTCAAAACGTACGCAAAGTAAGGATACGATACGATACGCCGACCAATAACGTGACGGAGTTTATTTAGAGGAACGTAGATAAGACTCCGGAATACACCATCGGGTTTCTGAGAGCTCAAAACGAGAGACTGAATACAACGATGATACTGCCTTACATCTAAGCATTCGCATTGACGACGACTCGTCCAACAGTGGCAGGCGGAATGGCTTTGGGCTGAACTATAGATTTTGCAGTTAAACAATGAAACACCGGAAGCAAAAATCCTCGAAACACGGACATCTCCCGAATAAGAAAACAGTGCCGATCCCACCTGAGAGTGGCATCACTCCCAGCGAGAAGAGCAAGCAGCCAGTAGCCCTACCTTCATGTGTACCAACAACACAAGAGTTGATGGAGGTACTAGATATGCGCAAGCTGGAGTTATGTAGATGACATGCAGGAGTGAAGGCGAACAAGGACCCTACGATATTGACGATCCAACGCAAAAATGATCAGTAAACCGACGAAACCGACGAATATTCGATGCCACTAAACAACCTATTGGATTTCCTTAGGAAGTTAAGACTGCACGAGATGTTGCAAGGAGCAAGAGAGGGCAATATATCTTCTGGTCGCTGTGCATACCTTAACAAATATCCATCTATATATAAGTACCATAAGCCATTATAATAACATGAAAAGAAGGAGCTTTATTATGTCATGATATTTCTTTATTTTTTAACTGTAAATAATTATATCGAACCCTAACCGCCAAAAAGACATAAGCGAAATTTTTTCAAAATTTTATTTTTGATGCAAAAGTGCATCTAGATGCTCTAGGAATATTTCTATATTAAAAGAAAATTTTGAAAAAATTTCGATGGCGACTTTTTGGAGATTAGAGCTCGATATGGATATTTTCATGATAATTGGTGGTAAAAAAATCAATCAAAATATGCGTTATTCCTTCAATTTCTATACTCTATAAAGTTGTCTTGAGAATATTATGTTTAATATACATATACCCCTTTCGGGCTGAAATTCATCTACATATTTCCGATCAAGGAATTTTGATCTAAAAAGAAAAAAAATTGCCAAAAGCAATAGCCTAATCCATCACAACTTTAACTAATTTAAGAGTAGAATTGGGAAAAATTGCAATAAATAAATAAGAATAAAACATAAAATTAGCGTAAGCAACATGGCTTAATATTAAGAACACGTATTTGGTGGCATCTTGACAACCTGAATTAATGTTACGTTCATTGTCTATGTCATCAATAGAATTAGCTTTATTTATTGCAAATGATATATGTATATATTCATTGATGTAAATGAGCGGTTATTTTCATTTTGATTGCTTTTCTTGTGAATTCATGGCGATTTTATTACCTAACACGCACTTCGAGGACACCACATAAATGTGGTGAAGTGTCACATATTTGTAAACATATATACACTAGGCGACAAATGAAAGTGTACACCTTGTTTTAATATAATATTCACAGTTGTTTTCATTTAAATTTGTTTGCATTAACTATTTATAAAAACATAGCTCATTCTGTAATATAAATCAAAGCTTCACACTTTATATAAAGTTCGCAAAAATTCAAAAAAAATTTCATCATAAATTTCAGTTTTTTATTCAGAATCTCTGCAAAATTTTCTAGTATGCAGTTTTGTAGCCCATTCAATTTTAATCTAACAAAGTGCAACGTCTAAAAAATCCCGTTACTTTTCGAATTCTTTTTTTGGGACGGATTTTTGACCTTTTTTCCATATTTGGCAAATTGCGCTTGTTATATAAAAAACACCGCAAAAGCAGTCTAGGCGTTAGAAATTTGCATTTCGTGATACAAAAATTGAATGGGCTACAAAATTGCATACTCGAAAATTTTCTAGAGGTTCTGAATAAAAAGTTGAAATTTTTTATGAATTTTTTTTTTGATTTTTATGAGCTTTATATAAAGTGTGCAGCTATGATTTATATGGTTTATATTACAGACTATATTTTCATAAACAATTAATTAAAAAAAATAAAATTCATGAAAATAACTTTGAATATTATATTAAAACAAGGCGTACACTCTCACGTGTCGCCTGGTGTAACTACATATGTGTATGTATGTAATATTTTCGTACATTTATTACACTTCGGCTCAACTCAGCGTTGGCGGCAATGCAGGTCGCATTCAGGCTTCTTTGATGATTATTTGAATCATTAACACTTTTTGTTGGCCAACGACGCGACAAAGGTGTGAATCCGGAGGTGAGTGGCTGTCGACAATGGCTGTTCAACTTTGGAAGTTTTGTTTTTATGCCGTCGAAAAACAGATAAACAAAAGAAGTTTCATGCTCACACTCAAGGTCTGGGTTGCTAAAAAGCTCGGCAGCTTTCTAACGCAAGGCACACCGGCGCGTTTATGCCATTATCTTCAAAAGTTTTTCCTTATGCTTCTTAGCGTTTAACAGCAATCTTAATAAAGTTTGTCAGCCATTGACATTCGGGGTGTGTTAATCAAGCATCGTAGTGTTTCTATCTACATACATATGTACATGCATACACACCTTTTGCAGGTAGGTCTCAGTGGTGCTATGATGATTTTTCTTCTGCTACGCTGAAACTGCTTCTTCCAGCAACTAGTCCAGTACCTTTGAGTTTGCCGCTAGAACGCTAACTTTGCTTGATTTTCAAAAATATTTTCAGTTCATAGCTGCTTTCTTCCCCCACCCCACCCGTGCGTATATATTTCACCATTAGTCGATTTTCCACTTTGGTAAACGCTTGTTGTTTTTCTAATCTGATTTTGTTTTTGCCGCTTCAGCTGCCTTGTGGCTTCGCGTCGTCTTTCTTTGCCGCCTGACACTGACCCACATCCACTTCACTTTCACTTTGTCTTTCTCGTTGGTTCTTATACTTTTGGTTGTGTAGGTTTTGTATGTACATATTTTTACTTTCACTTTCATTGCCATTAGACGACAGTTTGCGCCATAAAATCGCTTTTTAGATGCGCAAAGTTTTTGGCCCGCGAATAGATAATGGAAGTTAGCACAAGTGCGAGTGGTAAATAGTCATCGCTATTGAAAATGAGAAAATCTGTTGCCACTAATGTACAAACAAGTGTAATTTTCGTTCGGATGAAACAAAATATTTATTTATGCAATAAAACTGATTAAATTTGTTGCTTTTGTTATTTTTTTTCTAGCCTAATAACAATTTGTATTCAACAATTTGTTGGAGCTTGCGTGCGTTTTAGTGTCTGGTAAAGCAGTAATAATTACAGAGCGAAATAGAAGTTATATCTACTATTTCGGAGATCACCACATCTCCTCATCTGACTTTTTCATCGAGTTCACTAGGATTTGACCCAGCGACTCCAGTTAACAAAACCAGTGGTGTACCCACTGAGCTAAGTTTGCCGTCCACATCTTTCATTTGTCTACCCGTCTACAATTATTTTTGCTTCCAAGAACGGCCGCAAGCTCAATAAAAGTTTTGAATATACAACAAATTTGTAATTTCTTAATCCCGGAGAACTCCCCTGGTCTTGTCAGAGAGTATGAACCCAAGTGCCTAAGCCGCAATCTAGCAAAAGCCGGGTAGTCTAGAAGGAAACGCTGAGATGACTTCACCTCGTAGTCCTCCATGCATGATATGATATTTAATCTCACACCATGAAGCCCGATAGGACTATGCCCTGTCAGTATACCCACTAGAATCGAGATATCCGGCATCGCGAGCCTAAGGAGATCACTAGACTGCCTGGTTGGCTATCAGTCCGATCAGACTTTGTCTTTACTGATTTCCATTCGACGTACTAAAGTGAATTGCGCTCAGTAATCCAGAACCAAGCAACGTTAGTTTTGTTTACAGTGCGCCTTTCTATTGTGTCTTGTGCAGTGATATTGCTATGACAATATAACCCGCATGGCTAAATTTTTGTCATCGCCATAGTAATTTAAAGTTTAGTGGCCTGGTAAAGCAGTCCTGTGCTAAACTTGACCTCAGAATTAGCTGCCTTGAGCCCTAGATGAAGTGTACAATAGCTCTCGGTTTTCCAGACAGCTGAACACAATAATCCTGAGATAATACCCGGGGACATTTGTAGACTTTCTCCCATTTTGCATTGCGACCAGTGAGACTATCATCTCTTCGATATGGGATCACTTTGGCTGTGTAGCTTCTGATGTTCCTACACCATGTCTTATAGCTCTTATTTTCGATCTGCCGGATTTCAATCTCTTCTAACTTGGGAAGGATTTCGCGCTACTTTCCTACAAAAGGTTCCCAGCTGATTTTAAGTTCAACATTGTGAGCGGTCGGTTTGAATATGCTGAATCAGGTTTCGCTTTTCTTTTGCTGATTACGACGTGCTACCGTTTTACCCAGGTTTATGGAAATATCCCAAATTGGCGGAGGTATTGTACGTGTTAATTAGTATTTGAGAGTATTAGGTGGCGGCTATTTACAAGAATCCTTTTGGTACCCCACCTGGCGCCAGTGATATGGTGGCATTTAATTTGTTGGTTGAAGGCATGAACTTCTTGGTTAGAGTCGTTAGTTTTCTGAGCAACGTAGTTCGTTGCACTTTTTCAGATATGTTGGAGCTACGACTAGAGCTACGATAAGAGCTGTGATAATAGCCGAGACAATTGATATTGTGCTCATTTACAGGACTGCTTTACTAGAAGTCTCAAGATGGGATCTTTTTTTTATCGATGGAAAGGTGGTGCGATGTTAGAAATGGGTCTGGTCAAGTTGTAGTAGCCGGCCATATGTTCGGTTTATTTTGAAAGTGGCGTAAGTCCTTACATCTCGTTTGAGTTCAGTGATAATTTGATTGCTATCCGTTCCACTTCATCAGCCAAAGGTAACACGTTTTGTCATTAGTTTGTGACGGTAGAATGATTTACATATGCATTCAGTTAGAAGTAGCCAACCATTTAAGTACAAGAGCTGCAAATGACTAATGGATTTTTCCAAATAAACAGCTCATATTTGGTTATCCTTTTATGGCACATGCCAAACTATAATCCATTTCTTTAAGGCAATCGTGGCTACAAATAGCTTAATGTACGAATTTAAAAA